>NC_054493.1:1934567-2057271 GCF_017639515.1 Carcharodon carcharias
TATATATAAACCACCCCGAACCCCTCGATTAGATTCCAGTCTGTAACTCACTCCCGGGTATCTGTTATTCTATATATAAACCACCCCGAACCCCTCGATTAGATTCCAGTCTGTAACTCACTCCCGGGTATCTGTTATTCTATATATAAACCACCCCGAACCCCTCGATTAGATTCCAGTCTGTAACTCACTCCCGGGTATCTGTTATTCTATATATAAACCACCCCGAACCCCTCGATTAGATTCCAGTCTGTAACTCACTCCCGGGTATCTGTTATTCTATATATAAACCACCCCGAACCCCTCGATTAGATTCCAGTCTGTAACTCACTCCCGGGTATCTGTTATTCTATATATAAACCACCCCGAACCCCTCGATTAGATTCCAGTCTGTAACTCACTCCCGGGTATCTGTTATTCTATATATAAACCACCCCGAACCCCTCGATTAGATTCCAGTCTGTAACTCACTCCCGGGTATCTGTTATTCTATATATAAACCACCCGAACCCCTCGATTAGATTCCAGTCTGTAACTCACTCCCGGGTATCTGTTATTCTATATATAAACCACCCCGAACCCCTCGATTAGATTCCAGTCTGTAACTCACTCCCGGGTATCTGTTATTCTATATATAAACCACCCGAACCCCTCGATTAGATTCCAGTCTGTAACTCACTCCCGGGTATCTGTTATTCTATATATAAACCACCCCGAACCCCTCGATTAGATTCCAGTCTGTAACTCACTCCCGGGTATCTGTTATTCTATATATAAACCACCCCGAACCCCTCGATTAGATTCCAGTCTGTAACTCACTCCCGGGTATCTGTTATTCTATATATAAACCACCCCGAACCCCTCGATTAGATTCCAGTCTGTAACTCACTCCCGGGTATCTGTTATTCTATATATAAACCACCCGAACCCCTCGATTAGATTCCAGTCTGTAACTCACTCCCGGGTATCTGTTATTCTATATATAAACCCCCCGAACCCCTCGATTAGATTCCAGTCTGTAACTCACTCCCGGGTATCTGTTATTCTATATATAAACCACCCGAACCCCTCGATTAGATTCCAGTCTGTAACTCACTCCCGGGTATCTGTTATTCTATATATAAACCACCCCGAACCCCTCGATTAGATTCCAGTCTGTAACTCACTCCCGGGTATCTGTTATTCTATATATAAACCCCCCGAACCCCTCGATTAGATTCCAGTCTGTAACTCACTCCCGGGTATCTGTTATTCTATATATAAACCACCCCGAACCCCTCGATTAGATTCCAGTCTGTAACTCACTCCCGGGTATCTGTTATTCTATATATAAACCACCCGAACCCCTCGATTAGATTCCAGTCTGTAACTCACTCCCGGGTATCTGTTATTCTATATATAAACCACCCCGAACCCCTCGATTAGATTCCAGTCTGTAACTCACTCCCGGGTATCTGTTATTCTATATATAAACCACCCCGAACCCCTCGATTAGATTCCAGTCTGTAACTCACTCCCGGGTATCTGTTATTCTATATATAAACCACCCCGAACCCCTCGATTAGATTCCAGTCTGTAACTCACTCCCGGGTATCTGTTATTCTATATATAAACCACCCGAACCCCTCGATTAGATTCCAGTCTGTAACTCACTCCCGGGTATCTGTTATTCTATATATAAACCACCCGAACCCCTCGATTAGATTCCAGTCTGTAACTCACTCCCGGGTATCTGTTATTCTATATATAAACCACCCCGAACCCCTCGATTAGATTCCAGTCTGTAACTCACTCCCGGGTATCTGTTATTCTATATATAAACCACCCCGAACCCCTCGATTAGATTCCAGTCTGTAACTCACTCCCGGGTATCTGTTATTCTATATATAAACCACCCGAACCCCTCGATTAGATTCCAGTCTGTAACTCACTCCCGGGTATCTGTTATTCTATATATAAACCACCCCGAACCCCTCGATTAGATTCCAGTCTGTAACTCACTCCCGGGTATCTGTTATTCTATATATAAACCACCCCGAACCCCTCGATTAGATTCCAGTCTGTAACTCACTCCCGGGTATCTGTTATTCTATATATAAACCACCCCGAACCCCTCGATTAGATTCCAGTCTGTAACTCACTCCCGGGTATCTGTTATTCTATATATAAACCACCCGAACCCCTCGATTAGATTCCAGTCTGTAACTCACTCCCGGGTATCTGTTATTCTATATATAAACCCCCGAACCCCTCGATTAGATTCCAGTCTGTAACTCACTCCCGGGTATCTGTTATTCTATATATAAACCACCCCGAACCCCTCGATTAGATTCCAGTCTGTAACTCACTCCCGGGTATCTGTTATTCTATATATAAACCACCCGAACCCCTCGATTAGATTCCAGTCTGTAACTCACTCCCGGGTATCTGTTATTCTATATATAAACCACCCCGAACCCCTCGATTAGATTCCAGTCTGTAACTCACTCCCGGGTATCTGTTATTCTATATATAAACCACCCCGAACCCCTCGATTAGATTCCAGTCTGTAACTCACTCCCGGGTATCTGTTATTCTATATATAAACCACCCCGAACCCCTCGATTAGATTCCAGTCTGTAACTCACTCCCGGGTATCTGTTATTCTATATATAAACCACCCCGAACCCCTCGATTAGATTCCAGTCTGTAACTCACTCCCGGGTATCTGTTATTCTATATATAAACCACCCCGAACCCCTCGATTAGATTCCAGTCTGTAACTCACTCCCGGGTATCTGTTATTCTATATATAAAACCCCGAACCCCTCGATTAGATTCCAGTCTGTAACTCACTCCCGGGTATCTGTTATTCTATATATAAACCACCCCGAACCCCTCGATTAGATTCCAGTCTGTAACTCACTCCCGGGTATCTGTTATTCTATATATAAACCACCCCGAACCCCTCGATTAGATTCCAGTCTGTAACTCACTCCCGGGTATCTGTTATTCTATATATAAACCACCCCGAACCCCTCGATTAGATTCCAGTCTGTAACTCACTCCCGGGTATCTGTTATTCTATATATAAACCACCCCGAACCCCTCGATTAGATTCCAGTCTGTAACTCACTCCCGGGTATCTGTTATTCTATATATAAACCACCCCGAACCCCTCGATTAGATTCCAGTCTGTAACTCACTCCCGGGTATCTGTTATTCTATATATAAACCACCCCGAACCCCTCGATTAGATTCCAGTCTGTAACTCACTCCCGGGTATCTGTTATTCTATATATAAACCACCCGAACCCCTCGATTAGATTCCAGTCTGTAACTCACTCCCGGGTATCTGTTATTCTATATATAAACCCCCGAACCCCTCGATTAGATTCCAGTCTGTAACTCACTCCCGGGTATCTGTTATTCTATATATAAACCACCCGAACCCCTCGATTAGATTCCAGTCTGTAACTCACTCCCGGGTATCTGTTATTCTATATATAAACCACCCCGAACCCCTCGATTAGATTCCAGTCTGTAACTCACTCCCGGGTATCTGTTATTCTATATATAAACCACCCGAACCCCTCGATTAGATTCCAGTCTGTAACTCACTCCCGGGTATCTGTTATTCTATATATAAACCACCCGAACCCCTCGATTAGATTCCAGTCTGTAACTCACTCCCGGGTATCTGTTATTCTATATATAAACCACCCCGAACCCCTCGATTAGATTCCAGTCTGTAACTCACTCCCGGGTATCTGTTATTCTATATATAAACCACCCCGAACCCCTCGATTAGATTCCAGTCTGTAACTCACTCCCGGGTATCTGTTATTCTATATATAAACCACCCGAACCCCTCGATTAGATTCCAGTCTGTAACTCACTCCCGGGTATCTGTTATTCTATATATAAACCACCCCGAACCCCTCGATTAGATTCCAGTCTGTAACTCACTCCCGGGTATCTGTTATTCTATATATAAACCACCCCGAACCCCTCGATTAGATTCCAGTCTGTAACTCACTCCCGGGTATCTGTTATTCTATATATAAACCACCCCGAACCCCTCGATTAGATTCCAGTCTGTAACTCACTCCCGGGTATCTGTTATTCTATATATAAACCACCCCGAACCCCTCGATTAGATTCCAGTCTGTAACTCACTCCCGGGTATCTGTTATTCTATATATAAACCACCCCGAACCCCTCGATTAGATTCCAGTCTGTAACTCACTCCCGGGTATCTGTTATTCTATATATAAACCACCCCGAACCCCTCGATTAGATTCCAGTCTGTAACTCACTCCCGGGTATCTGTTATTCTATATATAAACCACCCCGAACCCCTCGATTAGATTCCAGTCTGTAGCTCACTCCCGGGTACATGTTATTCTGTATATAACGCACCCGAACCCCTCGATTAGATTCCACTCTATAACTCACTCCCGGGTATCTGTTATTCTATATATAAACCACCCCAAGCCCCTCGATTAGATTCCAGTCTGTAACTCACTCCCGGGTATCTGTTATTCTATATATAAAAACCCCCGAACCCCTCGATTAGATTCCAGTCTGTAACTCACTCCTGTGTATCTGTTATTCTATATATAAAAACCCCGAACCCCTCGATTAGATTCCAGTCTGTAACTCACTCCCGGGTATCTGTTATTCTATATATAAACCACCCCGAACCCCTCGATTAGATTCCAGTCTGTAACTCACTCCCGGGTATCTGTTATTCTATATATAAACCACCCCGAACCCCTCGATTAGATTCCAGTCTGTAACTCACTCCCGGGTATCTGTTATTCTATATATAAACCACCCGAACCCCTCGATTAGATTCCAGTCTGTAACTCACTACCGGGTATCTGTTATTTTATATATAAACCACCCGAACCCCTCGATTAGATTCCAGTCTGTAACTCACTCCCGGGTATCTGTTATTCTATATATAAACCACCCCGAACCCCTCGATTAGATTCCAGTCTGTAACTCACTCCCGGGTATGTTTTTCTATATATAACCATCCCGAACCCTTCGATTAGATACCTGTCTGTAACTCACTCCCGGGTATCTGTTATTCTATATATAAAACCCCCCGAACCCCTCGATTAGATTCCAGTCTGTAACTCACTCCCGGGTATCTGTTATTCTATATATAAACCACCCGAACCCCTCGATTAGATTCCAGTCTGTAACTCACTCCCGGGTATCTGTTATTCTATATATAAACCACCCGAACCCCTCGATTAGATTCCAGTCTGTAACTCACTCCCGGGTATCTGTTATTCTATATATAAACCACCCGAACCCCTCGATTAGATTCCAGTCTGTAACTCACTCCCGGGTATCTGTTATTCTATATATAAACCACCCCGAACCCCTCGATTAGATTCCAGTCTGTAACTCACTCCCGGGTATCTGTTATTCTATATATAAACCACCCCGAACCCCTCGATTAGATTCCAGTCTGTAACTCACTCCCGGGTATCTGTTATTCTATATATAAACCACCCGAACCCCTCGATTAGATTCCAGTCTGTAACTCACTCCCGGGTATCTGTTATTCTATATATAAACCACCCGAACCCCTCGATTAGATTCCAGTCTGTAACTCACTCCCGGGTATCTGTTATTCTATATATAAACCACCCCGAACCCCTCGATTAGATTCCAGTCTGTAACTCACTCCCGGGTATCTGTTATTCTATATATAAACCACCCCGAACCCCTCGATTAGATTCCAGTCTGTAACTCACTCCCGGGTATCTGTTATTCTATATATAAACCACCCGAACCCCTCGATTAGATTCCAGTCTGTAACTCACTCCCGGGTATCTGTTATTCTATATATAAACCACCCGAACCCCTCGATTAGATTCCAGTCTGTAACTCACTCCCGGGTATCTGTTATTCTATATATAAACCACCCCGAACCCCTCGATTAGATTCCAGTCTGTAACTCACTCCCGGGTATCTGTTATTCTATATATAAACCACCCCGAACCCCTCGATTAGATTCCAGTCTGTAACTCACTCCCGGGTATCTGTTATTCTATATATAAACCACCCCGAACCCCTCGATTAGATTCCAGTCTGTAACTCACTCCCGGGTATCTGTTATTCTATATATAAACCACCCCGAACCCCTCGATTAGATTCCAGTCTGTAACTCACTCCCGGGTATCTGTTATTCTATATATAAACCACCCGAACCCCTCGATTAGATTCCAGTCTGTAACTCACTCCCGGGTATCTGTTATTCTATATATAAACCACCCCGAACCCCTCGATTAGATTCCAGTCTGTAACTCACTCCCGGGTATCTGTTATTCTATATATAAACCACCCGAACCCCTCGATTAGATTCCAGTCTGTAACTCACTCCCGGGTATCTGTTATTCTATATATAAACCACCCCGAACCCCTCGATTAGATTCCAGTCTGTAACTCACTCCCGGGTATCTGTTATTCTATATATAAACCACCCGAACCCCTCGATTAGATTCCAGTCTGTAACTCACTCCCGGGTATCTGTTATTCTATATATAAACCACCCCGAACCCCTCGATTAGATTCCAGTCTGTAACTCACTCCCGGGTATCTGTTATTCTATATATAAACCACCCCGAACCCCTCGATTAGATTCCAGTCTGTAACTCACTCCCGGGTATCTGTTATTCTATATATAAACCCCCGAACCCCTCGATTAGATTCCAGTCTGTAACTCACTCCCGGGTATCTGTTATTCTATATATAAACCACCCCGAACCCCTCGATTAGATTCCAGTCTGTAACTCACTCCCGGGTATCTGTTATTCTATATATAAACCACCCCGAACCCCTCGATTAGATTCCAGTCTGTAACTCACTCCCGGGTATCTGTTATTCTATATATAAACCACCCGAACCCCTCGATTAGATTCCAGTCTGTAACTCACTCCCGGGTATCTGTTATTCTATATATAACCACCCCGAACCCCTCGATTAGATTCCAGTCTGTAACTCACTCCCGGGTATCTGTTATTCTATATATAAACCACCCCGAACCCCTCGATTAGATTCCAGTCTGTAACTCACTCCCGGGTATCTGTTATTCTATATATAAACCACCCCGAACCCCTCGATTAGATTCCAGTCTGTAACTCACTCCCGGGTATCTGTTATTCTATATATAAACCACCCCGAACCCCTCGATTAGATTCCAGTCTGTAACTCACTCCCGGGTATCTGTTATTCTATATATAAACCACCCCGAACCCCTCGATTAGATTCCAGTCTGTAACTCACTCCCGGGTATCTGTTATTCTATATATAAACCACCCGAACCCCTCGATTAGATTCCAGTCTGTAACTCACTCCCGGGTATCTGTTATTCTATATATAAACCACCCCGAACCCCTCGATTAGATTCCAGTCTGTAACTCACTCCCGGGTATCTGTTATTCTATATATAAACCCCCGAACCCCTCGATTAGATTCCAGTCTGTAACTCACTCCCGGGTATCTGTTATTCTATATATAAACCACCCGAACCCCTCGATTAGATTCCAGTCTGTAACTCACTCCCGGGTATCTGTTATTCTATATATAAACCACCCCGAACCCCTCGATTAGATTCCAGTCTGTAACTCACTCCCGGGTATCTGTTATTCTATATATAAACCACCCCGAACCCCTCGATTAGATTCCAGTCTGTAACTCACTCCCGGGTATCTGTTATTCTATATATAAACCACCCCGAACCCCTCGATTAGATTCCAGTCTGTAACTCACTCCCGGGTATCTGTTATTCTATATATAAACCACCCGAACCCCTCGATTAGATTCCAGTCTGTAACTCACTCCCGGGTATCTGTTATTCTATATATAAACCACCCCGAACCCCTCGATTAGATTCCAGTCTGTAACTCACTCCCGGGTATCTGTTATTCTATATATAAACCACCCCGAACCCCTCGATTAGATTCCAGTCTGTAACTCACTCCCGGGTATCTGTTATTCTATATATAAACCACCCGAACCCCTCGATTAGATTCCAGTCTGTAACTCACTCCCGGGTATCTGTTATTCTATATATAAACCACCCCGAACCCCTCGATTAGATTCCAGTCTGTAACTCACTCCCGGGTATCTGTTATTCTATATATAAACCACCCCGAACCCCTCGATTAGATTCCAGTCTGTAACTCACTCCCGGGTATCTGTTATTCTATATATAAACCACCCCGAACCCCTCGATTAGATTCCAGTCTGTAACTCACTCCCGGGTATCTGTTATTCTATATATAAACCACCCCGAACCCCTCGATTAGATTCCAGTCTGTAACTCACTCCCGGGTATC
Source organism: Carcharodon carcharias (assembly GCF_017639515.1). Lineage (NCBI taxonomy): Eukaryota > Metazoa > Chordata > Chondrichthyes > Lamniformes > Lamnidae > Carcharodon > Carcharodon carcharias. Next base: position 1,942,910 of record NC_054493.1, read on the forward strand.
TGTTATTCTATATATAAACCACCCGAACCCCTCGATTAGATTCCAGTCTGTAACTCACTCCCGGGTATCTGTTATTCTATATATAAACCACCCCGAACCCCTCGATTAGATTCCAGTCTGTAACTCACTCCCGGGTATCTGTTATTCTATATATAAACCACCCCGAACCCCTCGATTAGATTCCAGTCTGTAACTCACTCCCGGGTATCTGTTATTCTATATATAAACCACCCGAACCCCTCGATTAGATTCCAGTCTGTAACTCACTCCCGGGTATCTGTTATTCTATATATAAACCACCCCGAACCCCTCGATTAGATTCCAGTCTGTAACTCACTCCCGGGTATCTGTTATTCTATATATAAACCACCCCGAACCCCTCGATTAGATTCCAGTCTGTAACTCACTCCCGGGTATCTGTTATTCTATATATAAACCACCCCGAACCCCTCGATTAGATTCCAGTCTGTAACTCACTCCCGGGTATCTGTTATTCTATATATAAACCACCCCGAACCCCTCGATTAGATTCCAGTCTGTAACTCACTCCCGGGTATCTGTTATTCTATATATAAAACCCCGAACCCCTCGATTAGATTCCAGTCTGTAACTCACTCCCGGGTATCTGTTATTCTATATATAAACCACCCCGAACCCCTCGATTAGATTCCAGTCTGTAACTCACTCCCGGGTATCTGTTATTCTATATATAAACCACCCCGAACCCCTCGATTAGATTCCAGTCTGTAACTCACTCCCGGGTATCTGTTATTCTATATATAAACCACCCCGAACCCCTCGATTAGATTCCAGTCTGTAACTCACTCCCGGGTATCTGTTATTCTATATATAAACCACCCCGAACCCCTCGATTAGATTCCAGTCTGTAACTCACTCCCGGGTATCTGTTATTCTATATATAAACCACCCGAACCCCTCGATTAGATTCCAGTCTGTAACTCACTCCCGGGTATCTGTTATTCTATATATAAACCCCCGAACCCCTCGATTAGATTCCAGTCTGTAACTCACTCCCGGGTATCTGTTATTCTATATATAAACCCCCGAACCCCTCGATTAGATTCCAGTCTGTAACTCACTCCCGGGTATCTGTTATTCTATATATAAACCACCCGAACCCCTCGATTAGATTCCAGTCTGTAACTCACTCCCGGGTATCTGTTATTCTATATATAAACCACCCCGAACCCCTCGATTAGATTCCAGTCTGTAACTCACTCCCGGGTATCTGTTATTCTATATATAAACCACCCCGAACCCCTCGATTAGATTCCAGTCTGTAACTCACTCCCGGGTATCTGTTATTCTATATATAAACCACCCGAACCCCTCGATTAGATTCCAGTCTGTAACTCACTCCCGGGTATCTGTTATTCTATATATAAACCCCCGAACCCCTCGATTAGATTCCAGTCTGTAACTCACTCCCGGGTATCTGTTATTCTATATATAAACCACCCCGAACCCCTCGATTAGATTCCAGTCTGTAACTCACTCCCGGGTATCTGTTATTCTATATATAAACCACCCCGAACCCCTCGATTAGATTCCAGTCTGTAACTCACTCCCGGGTATCTGTTATTCTATATATAAACCACCCGAACCCCTCGATTAGATTCCAGTCTGTAACTCACTCCCGGGTATCTGTTATTCTATATATAACCACCCCGAACCCCTCGATTAGATTCCAGTCTGTAACTCACTCCCGGGTATCTGTTATTCTATATATAAACCACCCCGAACCCCTCGATTAGATTCCAGTCTGTAACTCACTCCCGGGTATCTGTTATTCTATATATAAACCACCCGAACCCCTCGATTAGATTCCAGTCTGTAACTCACTCCCGGGTATCTGTTATTCTATATATAAACCACCCCGAACCCCTCGATTAGATTCCAGTCTGTAACTCACTCCCGGGTATCTGTTATTCTATATATAAACCACCCCGAACCCCTCGATTAGATTCCAGTCTGTAACTCACTCCCGGGTATCTGTTATTCTATATATAAACCACCCGAACACCTCAATTAGATTCCAGTCTGTAACTCACTCCCGGGTATCTGTTATTCTATATATAAAACCCCGAACCCCTCGATTAGATTCCGGTCTGTAACTCACTCCCGGGTATCTGTTATTCTATATATAAACCACCCCGAACCCCTCGATTAGATTCCAGTCTGTAACTCACTCCCGGGTATCTGTTATTCTATATATAAACCACCCCGAACCCCTCGATTAGATTCCAGTCTGTAACTCACTCCCGGGTATCTGTTATTCTATATATAAACCACCCCGAACCCCTCGATTAGATTCCAGTCTGTAACTCACTCCCGGGTATCTGTTATTCTATATATAAACCCCCCGAACCCCTCGATTAGATTCCAGTCTGTAACTCACTCCCGGGTATCTGTTATTCTATATATAAACCACCCGAACCCCTCGATTAGATTCCAGTCTGTAACTCACTCCCGGGTATCTGTTATTCTATATATAAACCACCCGAACCCCTCGATTAGATTCCAGTCTGTAACTCACTCCCGGGTATCTGTTATTCTATATATAAACCACCCCGAACCCCTCGATTAGATTCCAGTCTGTAACTCACTCCCGGGTATCTGTTATTCTATATATAAACCACCCCGAACCCCTCGATTAGATTCCAGTCTGTAACTCACTCCCGGGTATCTGTTATTCTATATATAAACCACCCCGAACCCCTCGATTAGATTCCAGTCTGTAACTCACTCCCGGGTATCTGTTATTCTATATATAAACCACCCCGAACCCCTCGATTAGATTCCAGTCTGTAACTCACTCCCGGGTATCTGTTATTCTATATATAAACCACCCCGAACCCCTCGATTAGATTCCAGTCTGTAACTCACTCCCGGGTATCTGTTATTCTATATATAAACCACCCCGAACCCCTCGATTAGATTCCAGTCTGTAACTCACTCCCGGGTATCTGTTATTCTATATATAAACCACCCCGAACCCCTCGATTAGATTCCAGTCTGTAACTCACTCCCGGGTATCTGTTATTCTATATATAAACCACCCGAACCCCTCGATTAGATTCCAGTCTGTAACTCACTCCCGGGTATCTGTTATTCTATATATAAACCACCCCGAACCCCTCGATTAGATTCCAGTCTGTAACTCACTCCCGGGTATCTGTTATTCTATATATAAACCACCCGAACCCCTCGATTAGATTCCAGTCTGTAACTCACTCCCGGGTATCTGTTATTCTATATATAAACCACCCCGAACCCCTCGATTAGATTCCAGTCTGTAACTCACTCCCGGGTATCTGTTATTCTATATATAAACCACCCGAACCCCTCGATTAGATTCCAGTCTGTAACTCACTCCCGGGTATCTGTTATTCTATATATAAACCACCCCGAACCCCTCGATTAGATTCCAGTCTGTAACTCACTCCCGGGTATCTGTTATTCTATATATAAACCACCCCGAACCCCTCGATTAGATTCCAGTCTGTAACTCACTCCCGGGTATCTGTTATTCTATATATAAACCACCCCGAACCCCTCGATTAGATTCCAGTCTGTAACTCACTCCCGGGTATCTGTTATTCTATATATAAACCACCCGAACCCCTCGATTAGATTCCAGTCTGTAACTCACTCCCGGGTATCTGTTATTCTATATATAAACCACCCCGAACCCCTCGATTAGATTCCAGTCTGTAACTCACTCCCGGGTATCTGTTATTCTATATATAAACCACCCCGAACCCCTCGATTAGATTCCAGTCTGTAACTCACTCCCGGGTATCTGTTATTCTATATATAAACCACCCCGAACCCCTCGATTAGATTCCAGTCTGTAACTCACTCCCGGGTATCTGTTATTCTATATATAAACCACCCCGAACCCCTCGATTAGATTCCAGTCTGTAACTCACTCCCGGGTATCTGTTATTCTATATATAAACCACCCGAACCCCTCGATTAGATTCCAGTCTGTAACTCACTCCCGGGTATCTGTTATTCTATATATAAACCACCCCGAACCCCTCGATTAGATTCCAGTCTGTAACTCACTCCCGGGTATCTGTTATTCTATATATAAACCACCCGAACCCCTCGATTAGATTCCAGTCTGTAACTCACTCCCGGGTATCTGTTATTCTATATATAAACCACCCCGAACCCCTCGATTAGATTCCAGTCTGTAACTCACTCCCGGGTATCTGTTATTCTATATATAAACCACCCGAACCCCTCGATTAGATTCCAGTCTGTAACTCACTCCCGGGTATCTGTTATTCTATATATAAACCACCCCGAACCCCTCGATTAGATTCCAGTCTGTAACTCACTCCCGGGTATCTGTTATTCTATATATAAACCACCCCGAACCCCTCGATTAGATTCCAGTCTGTAACTCACTCCCGGGTATCTGTTATTCTATATATAAACCACCCCGAACCCCTCGATTAGATTCCAGTCTGTAACTCACTCCCGGGTATCTGTTATTCTATATAAACCACCCCGAACCCGTAGATTAGATTCCAGTCTGTAACTCACTCCCGGGTATCTGTTATTCTATATATAAACCACCCCGAACCCCTCGATTAGATTCCAGTCTGTAACTCACTCCCGGGTATCTGTTATTCTATATATAAACCACCCCGAACCCCTCGATTAGATTCCAGTCTGTAACTCACTCCCGGGTATCTGTTATTCTATATATAAACCACCCGAACCCCTCGATTAGATTCCAGTCTGTAACTCACTCCCGGGTATCTGTTATTCTATATATAAACCACCCGAACCCCTCGATTAGATTCCAGTCTGTAACTCACTCCCGGGTATCTGTTATTCTATATATAAACCACCCCGAACCCCTCGATTAGATTCCAGTCTGTAACTCACTCCCGGGTATCTGTTATTCTATATATAAACCACCCCGAACCCCTCGATTAGATTCCAGTCTGTAACTCACTCCCGGGTATCTGTTATTCTATATATAAACCACCCCGAACCCCTCGATTAGATTCCAGTCTGTAACTCACTCCCGGGTATCTGTTATTCTATATATAAACCACCCCGAACCCCTCGATTAGATTCCAGTCTGTAACTCACTCCCGGGTATCTGTTATTCTATATATAAACCACCCCGAACCCCTCGATTAGATTCCAGTCTGTAACTCACTCCCGGGTATCTGTTATTCTATATATAAACCACCCCGAACCCCTCGATTAGATTCCAGTCTGTAACTCACTCCCGGGTATCTGTTATTCTATATATAAACCACCCCGAACCCCTCGATTAGATTCCAGTCTGTAACTCACTCCCGGGTATCTGTTATTCTATATATAAACCACCCGAACCCCTCGATTAGATTCCAGTCTGTAACTCACTCCCGGGTATCTGTTATTCTATATATAAACCACCCCGAACCCCTCGATTAGATTCCAGTCTGTAACTCACTCCCGGGTATCTGTTATTCTATATATAAACCACCCGAACCCCTCGATTAGATTCCAGTCTGTAACTCACTCCCGGGTATCTGTTATTCTATATATAAACCACCCCGAACCCCTCGATTAGATTCCAGTCTGTAACTCACTCCCGGGTATGTTTTTCTATATATAACCATCCCGAACCCTTCGATTAGATACCTGTCTGTAACTCACTCCCGGCTATCTGTTATTCTATATATAAACACCCCCGAACCCCTCGATTAGATTCCAGTCTGTAACTCACTCCCGGGTATCTGTTATTCTATATATAAACCACCCGAACCCCTCGATTAGATTCCAGTCTGTAACTCACTCCCGGGTATCTGTTATTCTATATATAAACCACCCGAAACCCTCGATTAGATTCCAGTCTGTAACTCACTCCCAGGTATCTGTTATTCTATATATAAACCCCCGAACCCCTCGATTAGATTCCAGTCTGTAACTCACTCCCGGGTATCTGTTATTCTATATATAAACCCCCGAACCCCTCGATTAGATTCCAGTCTGTAACTCACTCCCGGGTATCTGTTATTCTATATATAAACCCCCCGAACCTCTCGATTAGATTCCAGTCTGTAACTCACTCCCGTGTATCTGTTATTCTATATATAAACCACCCGAACCCCTCGATTAGATTCCAGTCTGTAACTCACTCCCGGGTATCTGTTATTCTATATATAAACCACCCGAACCCCTCGATTAGATTCCAGTCTGTAACTCACTCCCGGGTATCTGTTATTCTATATATAAACCACCCCGAACCCCTCGATTAGATTCCAGTCTGTAACTCACTCCCGGGTATCTGTTATTCTATATATAAACCACCCCGAACCCCTCGATTAGATTCCAGTCTGTAACTCACTCCCGGGTATCTGTTATTCTATATATAAACCACCCCGAACCCCTCGATTAGATTCCAGTCTGTAACTCACTCCCGGGTATCTGTTATTCTATATATAAACCACCCCGAACCCCTCGATTAGATTCCAGTCTGTAACTCACTCCCGGGTATCTGTTATTCTATATATAAACCACCCCGAACCCCTCGATTAGATTCCAGTCTGTAACTCACTCCCGGGTATCTGTTATTCTATATATAAACCACCCCGAACCCCTCGATTAGATTCCAGTCTGTAACTCACTCCCGGGTATCTGTTATTCTATATATAAACCACCCGAACCCCTCGATTAGATTCCAGTCTGTAACTCACTCCCGGGTATCTGTTATTCTATATATAAACCACCCCGAACCCCTCGATTAGATTCCAGTCTGTAACTCACTCCCGGGTATCTGTTATTCTATATATAAACCACCCCGAACCCCTCGATTAGATTCCAGTCTGTAACTCACTCCCGGGTATCTGTTATTCTATATATAAACCCCCGAACCCCTCGATTAGATTCCAGTCTGTAACTCACTCCCGGGTATCTGTTATTCTATATATAAACCACCCGAACCCCTCGATTAGATTCCAGTCTGTAACTCACTCCCGGGTATCTGTTATTCTATATATAAACCCCCGAACCCCTCGATTAGATTCCAGTCTGTAACTCACTCCCGGGTATCTGTTATTCTATATATAAACCACCCCGAACCCCTCGATTAGATTCCAGTCTGTAACTCACTCCCGGGTATCTGTTATTCTATATATAAACCACCCCGAACCCCTCGATTAGATTCCAGTCTGTAACTCACTCCCGGGTATCTGTTATTCTATATATAAACCACCCCGAACCCCTCGATTAGATTCCAGTCTGTAACTCACTCCCGGGTATCTGTTATTCTATATATAAACCACCCGAACCCCTCGATTAGATTCCAGTCTGTAACTCACTCCCGGGTATCTGTTATTCTATATATAAACCACCCCGAACCCCTCGATTAGATTCCAGTCTGTAACTCACTCCCGGGTATCTGTTATTCTATATATAAACCACCCGAACCCCTCGATTAGATTCCAGTCTGTAACTCACTCCCGGGTATCTGTTATTCTATATATAAACCACCCGAACCCCTCGATTAGATTCCAGTCTGTAACTCACTCCCGGGTATCTGTTATTCTATATATAACCACCCCGAACCCCTCGATTAGATTCCAGTCTGTAACTCACTCCCGGGTATCTGTTATTCTATATATAAACCACCCCGAACCCCTCGATTAGATTCCAGTCTGTAACTCACTCCCGGGTATCTGTTATTCTATATATAAACCACCCCGAACCCCTCGATTAGATTCCAGTCTGTAACTCACTCCCGGGTATCTGTTATTCTATATATAAACCACCCCGAACCCCTCGATTAGATTCCAGTCTGTAACTCACTCCCGGGTATCTGTTATTCTATATATAAACCACCCCGAACCCCTCGATTAGATTCCAGTCTGTAACTCACTCCCGGGTATCTGTTATTCTATATATAAACCCCCGAACCCCTCGATTAGATTCCAGTCTGTAACTCACTCCCGGGTATCTGTTATTCTATATATAAACCACCCGAACCCCTCGATTAGATTCCAGTCTGTAACTCACTCCCGGGTATCTGTTATTCTATATATAAACCACCCCGAACCCCTCGATTAGATTCCAGTCTGTAACTCACTCCCGGGTATCTGTTATTCTATATATAAACCACCCCGAACCCCTCGATTAGATTCCAGTCTGTAACTCACTCCCGGGTATCTGTTATTCTATATATAAACCACCCGAACCCCTCGATTAGATTCCAGTCTGTAACTCACTCCCGGGTATCTGTTATTCTATATATAAACCACCCCGAACCCCTCGATTAGATTCCAGTCTGTAACTCACTCCCGGGTATCTGTTATTCTATATATAAACCACCCCGAACCCCTCGATTAGATTCCAGTCTGTAACTCACTCCCGGGTATCTGTTATTCTATATATAAACCACCCGAACCCCTCGATTAGATTCCAGTCTGTAACTCACTCCCGGGTATCTGTTATTCTATATATAAACCCCCGAACCCCTCGATTAGATTCCAGTCTGTAACTCACTCCCGGGTATCTGTTATTCTATATATAAACCACCCCGAACCCCTCGATTAGATTCCAGTCTGTAACTCACTCCCGGGTATCTGTTATTCTATATATAAACCACCCCGAACCCCTCGATTAGATTCCAGTCTGTAACTCACTCCCGGGTATCTGTTATTCTATATATAAACCACCCGAACCCCTCGATTAGATTCCAGTCTGTAACTCACTCCCGGGTATCTGTTATTCTATATATAAACCACCCGAACCCCTCGATTAGATTCCAGTCTGTAACTCACTCCCGGGTATCTGTTATTCTATATATAAACCACCCCGAACCCCTCGATTAGATTCCAGTCTGTAACTCACTCCCGGGTATCTGTTATTCTATATATAAACCCCCCGAACCCCTCGATTAGATTCCAGTCTGTAACTCACTCCCGGGTATCTGTTATTCTATATATAAACCACCCCGAACCCCTCGATTAGATTCCAGTCTGTAACTCACTCCCGGGTATCTGTTATTCTATATATAAACCACCCGAACCCCTCGATTAGATTCCAGTCTGTAACTCACTCCCGGGTATCTGTTATTCTATATATAAACCACCCCGAACCCCTCGATTAGATTCCAGTCTGTAACTCACTCCCGGGTATCTGTTATTCTATATATAAACCACCCCGAACCCCTCGATTAGATTCCAGTCTGTAACTCACTCCCGGGTATCTGTTATTCTATATATAAACCACCCCGAACCCCTCGATTAGATTCCAGTCTGTAACTCACTCCCGGGTATCTGTTATTCTATATATAAACCCCCGAACCCCTCGATTAGATTCCAGTCTGTAACTCACTCCCGGGTATCTGTTATTCTATATATAAACCACCCCGAACCCCTCGATTAGATTCCAGTCTGTAACTCACTCCCGGGTATCTGTTATTCTATATATAAACCACCCGAACCCCTCGATTAGATTCCAGTCTGTAACTCACTCCCGGGTATCTGTTATTCTATATATAAACCACCCCGAACCCCTCGATTAGATTCCAGTCTGTAACTCACTCCCGGGTATCTGTTATTCTATATATAAACCACCCCGAACCCCTCGATTAGATTCCAGTCTGTAACTCACTCCCGGGTATCTGTTATTCTATATATAAACCACCCCGAACCCCTCGATTAGATTCCAGTCTGTAACTCACTCCCGGGTATCTGTTATTCTATATATAAACCACCCCGAACCCCTCGATTAGATTCCAGTCTGTAACTCACTCCCGGGTATCTGTTATTCTATATATAAACCCCCGAACCCCTCGATTAGATTCCAGTCTGTAACTCACTCCCGGGTATCTGTTATTCTATATATAAACCACCCCGAACCCCTCGATTAGATTCCAGTCTGTAACTCACTCCCGGGTATCTGTTATTCTATATATAAACCACCCCGAACCCCTCGATTAGATTCCAGTCTGTAACTCACTCCCGGGTATCTGTTATTCTATATATAAACCACCCCGAACCCCTCGATTAGATTCCAGTCTGTAACTCACTCCCGGGTATCTGTTATTCTATATATAAACCACCCCGAACCCCTCGATTAGATTCCAGTCTGTAACTCACTCCCGGGTATCTGTTATTCTATATATAAACCACCCCGAACCCCTCGATTAGATTCCAGTCTGTAACTCACTCCCGGGTATCTGTTATTCTATATATAAACCACCCGAACCCCTCGATTAGATTCCAGTCTGTAACTCACTCCCGGGTATCTGTTATTCTATATATAAACCACACCGAACCCCTCGATTAGATTCCAGCCTGTAACTCACTCCCGGGTATCTGTTAGTCTTTATATAAAACACCCGAACCCCTCGATTAGATTCCAGTCTGTAACTCACTCCCGGGTATCTGTTATTCTATATATAAAACCCCCGAACCCCTCGATTAGATTCCAGTCTGTAACTCACTCCCGGGTATCTGTTATTCTATATATAAACCACCCCGAACCCCTCGATTAGATTCCAGTCTGTAACTCACTCCCGGGTATCTGTTATTCTATATATAAACCACCCGAACCCCTCGATTAGATTCCAGTCTGTAACTCACTCCCGGGTATCTGTTATTCTATATATAAACCACCCCGAACCCCTCGATTAGATTCCAGTCTGTAACTCACTCCCGGGTATCTGTTATTCTATATATAAACCACCCCGAACCCCTCGATTAGATTCCAGTCTGTAACTCACTCCCGGGTATCTGTTATTCTATATATAAACCACCCCGAACCCCTCGATTAGATTCCAGTCTGTAACTCACTCCCGGGTATCTGTTATTCTATATATAAACCACCCCGAACCCCTCGATTAGATTCCAGTCTGTAACTCACTCCCGGGTATCTGTTATTCTATATATAAACCACCCGAACCCCTCGATTAGATTCCAGTCTGTAACTCACTCCCGGGTATCTGTTATTCTATATATAAACCACCCCGAACCCCTCGATTAGATTCCAGTCTGTAACTCACTCCCGGGTATCTGTTATTCTATATATAAACCACCCCGAACCCCTCGATTAGATTCCAGTCTGTAACTCACTCCCGGGTATCTGTTATTCTATATATAAACCACCCCGAACCCCTCGATTAGATTCCAGTCTGTAACTCACTCCCGGGTATCTGTTATTCTATATATAAACCACCCGAACCCCTCGATTAGATTCCAGTCTGTAACTCACTCCCGGGTATCTGTTATTCTATATATAAACCACCCCGAACCCCTCGATTAGATTCCAGTCTGTAACTCACTCCCGGGTATCTGTTATTCTATATATAAACCACCCCGAACCCCTCGATTAGATTCCAGTCTGTAACTCACTCCCGGGTATCTGTTATTCTATATATAAACCACCCCGAACCCCTCGATTAGATTCCAGTCTGTAACTCACTCCCGGGTATCTGTTATTCTATATATAAAACCCCGAACCCCTCGATTAGATTCCAGTCTGTAACTCACTCCCGGGTATCTGTTATTCTATATATAAACCACCCCGAACCCCTCGATTAGATTCCAGTCTGTAACTCACTCCCGGGTATCTGTTATTCTATATATAAACCACCCCGAACCCCTCGATTAGATTCCAGTCTGTAACTCACTCCCGGGTATCTGTTATTCTATATATAAACCACCCGAACCCCTCGATTAGATTCCAGTCTGTAACTCACTCCCGGGTATCTGTTATTCTATATATAAACCACCCCGAACCCCTCGATTAGATTCCAGTCTGTAACTCACTCCCGGGTATCTGTTATTCTATATATAAACCACCCCGAACCCCTCGATTAGATTCCAGTCTGTAACTCACTCCCGGGTATCTGTTATTCTATATATAAACCACCCGAACCCCTCGATTAGATTCCAGTCTGTAACTCACTCCCGGGTATCTGTTATTCTATATATAAACCACCCGAACCCCTCGATTAGATTCCAGTCTGTAACTCACTCCCGGGTATCTGTTATTCTATATATAAACCACCCGAACCCCTCGATTAGATTCCAGTCTGTAACTCACTCCCGGGTATCTGTTATTCTATATATAAACCACCCGAACCCCTCGATTAGATTCCAGTCTGTAACTCACTCCCGGGTATCTGTTATTCTATATATAAACCACCCCGAACCCCTCGATTAGATTCCAGTCTGTAACTCACTCCCGGGTATCTGTTATTCTATATATAAACCACCCGAACCCCTCGATTAGATTCCAGTCTGTAACTCACTCCCGGGTATCTGTTATTCTATATATAAACCACCCGAACCCCTCGATTAGATTCCAGTCTGTAACTCACTCCCGGGTATCTGTTATTCTATATATAAACCACCCCGAACCCCTCGATTAGATTCCAGTCTGTAACTCACTCCCGGGTATCTGTTATTCTATATATAAACCACCCCGAACCCCTCGATTAGATTCCAGTCTGTAACTCACTCCCGGGTATCTGTTATTCTATATATAAACCACCCGAACCCCTCGATTAGATTCCAGTCTGTAACTCACTCCCGGGTATCTGTTATTCTATATATAAACCACCCCGAACCCCTCGATTAGATTCCAGTCTGTAACTCACTCCCGGGTATCTGTTATTCTATATATAAACCACCCCGAACCCCTCGATTAGATTCCAGTCTGTAACTCACTCCCGGGTATCTGTTATTCTATATATAAACCACCCCGAACCCCTCGATTAGATTCCAGTCTGTAACTCACTCCCGGGTATCTGTTATTCTATATATAAACCACCCGAACCCCTCGATTAGATTCCAGTCTGTAACTCACTCCCGGGTATCTGTTATTCTATATATAAACCACCCCGAACCCCTCGATTAGATTCCAGTCTGTAACTCACTCCCGGGTATCTGTTATTCTATATATAAACCACCCGAACCCCTCGATTAGATTCCAGTCTGTAACTCACTCCCGGGTATCTGTTATTCTATATATAAACCACCCCGAACCCCTCGATTAGATTCCAGTCTGTAACTCACTCCCGGGTATCTGTTATTCTATATATAAACCACCCCGAACCCCTCGATTAGATTCCAGTCTGTAACTCACTCCCGGGTATCTGTTATTCTATATATAAACCACCCCGAACCCCTCGATTAGATTCCAGTCTGTAACTCACTCCCGGGTATCTGTTATTCTATATATAAACCACCCCGAACCCCTCGATTAGATTCCAGTCTGTAACTCACTCCCGGGTATCTGTTATTCTATATATAAACCACCCCGAACCCCTCGATTAGATTCCAGTCTGTAACTCACTCCCGGGTATCTGTTATTCTATATATAAACCACCCCGAACCCCTCGATTAGATTCCAGTCTGTAACTCACTCCCGGGTATCTGTTATTCTATATATAAACCACCCGAACCCCTCGATTAGATTCCAGTCTGTAACTCACTCCCGGGTATCTGTTATTCTATATATAAACCACCCCGAACCCCTCGATTAGATTCCAGTCTGTAACTCACTCCCGGGTATCTGTTATTCTATATATAAACCACCCCGAACCCCTCGATTAGATTCCAGTCTGTAACTCACTCCCGGGTATCTGTTATTCTATATATAAACCACCCCGAACCCCTCGATTAGATTCCAGTCTGTAACTCACTCCCGGGTATCTGTTATTCTATATATAAACCACCCCGAACCCCTCGATTAGATTCCAGTCTGTAACTCACTCCCGGGTATCTGTTATTCTATATATAAACCACCCGAACCCCTCGATTAGATTCCAGTCTGTAACTCACTCCCGGGTATCTGTTATTCTATATATAAACCACCCGAACCCCTCGATTAGATTCCAGTCTGTAACTCACTCCCGGGTATCTGTTATTCTATATATAAACCACCCCGAACCCCTCGATTAGATTCCAGTCTGTAACTCACTCCCGGGTATCTGTTATTCTATATATAAACCACCCGAACCCCTCGATTAGATTCCAGTCTGTAACTCACTCCCGGGTATCTGTTATTCTATATATAAACCACCCCGAACCCCTCGATTAGATTCCAGTCTGTAACTCACTCCCGGGTATCTGTTATTCTATATATAAACCACCCCGAACCCCTCGATTAGATTCCAGTCTGTAACTCACTCCCGGGTATCTGTTATTCTATATATAAACCACCCCGAACCCCTCGATTAGATTCCAGTCTGTAACTCACTCCCGGGTATCTGTTATTCTATATATAAACCACCCGAACCCCTCGATTAGATTCCAGTCTGTAACTCACTCCCGGGTATCTGTTATTCTATATATAAACCACCCCGAACCCCTCGATTAGATTCCAGTCTGTAACTCACTCCCGGGTATCTGTTATTCTATATATAAACCACCCCGAACCCCTCGATTAGATTCCAGTCTGTAACTCACTCCCGGGTATCTGTTATTCTATATATAAACCACCCCGAACCCCTCGATTAGATTCCAGTCTGTAACTCACTCCCGGGTATCTGTTATTCTATATATAAACCACCCGAACCCCTCGATTAGATTCCAGTCTGTAACTCACTCCCGGGTATCTGTTATTCTATATATAAACCACCCGAACCCCTCGATTAGATTCCAGTCTGTAACTCACTCCCGGGTATCTGTTATTCTATATATAAACCACCCCGAACCCCTCGATTAGATTCCAGTCTGTAACTCACTCCCGGGTATCTGTTATTCTATATATAAACCACCCCGAACCCCTCGATTAGATTCCAGTCTGTAACTCACTCCCGGGTATCTGTTATTCTATATATAAACCACCCCGAACCCCTCGATTAGATTCCAGTCTGTAACTCACTCCCGGGTATCTGTTATTCTATATATAAACCACCCGAACCCCTCGATTAGATTCCAGTCTGTAACTCACTCCCGGGTATCTGTTATTCTATATATAAACCACCCCGAACCCCTCGATTAGATTCCAGTCTGTAACTCACTCCCGGGTATCTGTTATTCTATATATAAACCACCCGAACCCCTCGATTAGATTCCAGTCTGTAACTCACTCCCGGGTATCTGTTATTCTATATATAAACCACCCCGAACCCCTCGATTAGATTCCAGTCTGTAACTCACTCCCGGGTATCTGTTATTCTATATATAAACCACCCCGAACCCCTCGATTAGATTCCAGTCTGTAACTCACTCCCGGGTATCTGTTATTCTATATATAAACCACCCGAACCCCTCGATTAGATTCCAGTCTGTAACTCACTCCCGGGTATCTGTTATTCTATATATAAACCACCCCGAACCCCTCGATTAGATTCCAGTCTGTAACTCACTCCCGGGTATCTGTTATTCTATATATAAACCACCCCGAACCCCTCGATTAGATTCCAGTCTGTAACTCACTCCCGGGTATCTGTTATTCTATATATAAACCACCCCGAACCCCTCGATTAGATTCCAGTCTGTAACTCACTCCCGGGTATCTGTTATTCTATATATAAACCACCCCGAACCCCTCGATTAGATTCCAGTCTGTAACTCACTCCCGGGTATCTGTTATTCTATATATAAACCACCCCGAACCCCTCGATTAGATTCCAGTCTGTAACTCACTCCCGGGTATCTGTTATTCTATATATAAACCACCCCGAACCCCTCGATTAGATTCCAGTCTGTAACTCACTCCCGGGTATCTGTTATTCTATATATAAACCACCCCGAACCCCTCGATTAGATTCCAGTCTGTAACTCACTCCCGGGTATCTGTTATTCTATATATAAAACCCCGAACCCCTCGATTAGATTCCAGTCTGTAACTCACTCCCGGGTATCTGTTATTCTATATATAAACCACCCCGAACCCCTCGATTAGATTCCAGTCTGTAACTCACTCCCGGGTATCTGTTATTCTATATATAAACCACCCCGAACCCCTCGATTAGATTCCAGTCTGTAACTCACTCCCGGGTATCTGTTATTCTATATATAAACCACCCGAACCCCTCGATTAGATTCCAGTCTGTAACTCACTCCCGGGTATCTGTTATTCTATATATAAACCACCCCGAACCCCTCGATTAGATTCCAGTCTGTAACTCACTCCCGGGTATCTGTTATTCTATATATAAACCACCCGAACCCCTCGATTAGATTCCAGTCTGTAACTCACTCCCGGGTATCTGTTATTCTATATATAAACCACCCGAACCCCTCGATTAGATTCCAGTCTGTAACTCACTCCCGGGTATCTGTTATTCTATATATAAACCACCCCGAACCCCTCGATTAGATTCCAGTCTGTAACTCACTCCCGGGTATCTGTTATTCTATATATAAACCACCCCGAACCCCTCGATTAGATTCCAGTCTGTAACTCACTCCCGGGTATCTGTTATTCTATATATAAACCCCCGAACCCCTCGATTAGATTCCAGTCTGTAACTCACTCCCGGGTATCTGTTATTCTATATATAAACCACCCCGAACCCCTCGATTAGATTCCAGTCTGTAACTCACTCCCGGGTATCTGTTATTCTATATATAAACCCCCGAACCCCTCGATTAGATTCCAGTCTGTAACTCACTCCCGGGTATCTGTTATTCTATATATAAACCACCCGAACCCCTCGATTAGATTCCAGTCTGTAACTCACTCCCGGGTATCTGTTATTCTATATATAAACCACCCCGAACCCCTCGATTAGATTCCAGTCTGTAACTCACTCCCGGGTATCTGTTATTCTATATATAAACCACCCCGAACCCCTCGATTAGATTCCAGTCTGTAACTCACTCCCGGGTATCTGTTATTCTATATATAAAACACCCCGAACCCCTCGATTAGATTCCAGTCTGTAACTCACTCCTGGGTATCTGTTATTCTATATATAAACCCCCGAACCCTTTCATTAGATTCCAGTCTGTAACCCTCTCCCGGGTTCCTGTTATTCTATATATAAACACCCCGAACCCCTCGATTAGATTCCAGTCTGTAACTCACTCCCGGGTATCTGTTATTCTATATATAAACCACCCCGAACCCCTCGATTAGATTCCAGTCTGTAACTCACTCCCGGGTATCTATTATTCTATATATAAACCACCCCGAACCCCTCGATTAGATTCCAGTCTGTAACTCACTCCCGGGTATCTGTTATTCTATATATAAACCACCCCGAACCCCTCGATTAGATTCCAGTCTGTAACTCACTCCCGGGTATCTGTTATTCTATATATAAACCACCCGAACCCCTCGATTAGATTCCAGTCTGTAACTCACTCCCGGGTATCTGTTATTCTATATATAAACCACCCCGAACCCCTCGATTAGATTCCAGTCTGTAACTCACTCCCGGGTATCTGTTATTCTATATATAAACCACCCGAACCCCTCGATTAGATTCCAGTCTGTAACTCACTCCCGGGTATCTGTTATTCTATATATAAACCACCCCGAACCCCTCGATTAGATTCCAGTCTGTAACTCACTCCCGGGTATCTGTTATTCTATATATAAACCACCCGAACCCCTCGATTAGATTCCAGTCTGTAACTCACTCCCGGGTATCTGTTATTCTATATATAAACCACCCCGAACCCCTCGATTAGATTCCAGTCTGTAACTCACTCCCGGGTATCTGTTATTCTATATATAAACCACCCGAACCCCTCGATTAGATTCCAGTCTGTAACTCACTCCCGGGTATCTGTTATTCTATATATAAACCACCCGAACCCCTCGATTAGATTCCAGTCTGTAACTCACTCCCGGGTATCTGTTATTCTATATATAAACCACCCCGAACCCCTCGATTAGATTCCAGTCTGTAACTCACTCCCGGGTATCTGTTATTCTATATATAAACCACCCCGAACCCCTCGATTAGATTCCAGTCTGTAACTCACTCCCGGGTATCTGTTATTCTATATATAAACCACCCCGAACCCCTCGATTAGATTCCAGTCTGTAACTCACTCCCGGGTATCTGTTATTCTATATATAAACCACCCGAACCCCTCGATTAGATTCCAGTCTGTAACTCACTCCCGGGTATCTGTTATTCTATATATAAACCACCCCGAACCCCTCGATTAGATTCCAGTCTGTAACTCACTCCCGGGTATCTGTTATTCTATATATAAACCACCCCGAACCCCTCGATTAGATTCCAGTCTGTAACTCACTCCCGGGTATCTGTTATTCTATATATAAACCACCCCGAACCCCTCGATTAGATTCCAGTCTGTAACTCACTCCCGGGTATCTGTTATTCTATATATAAACCACCCGAACCCCTCGATTAGATTCCAGTCTGTAACTCACTCCCGGGTATCTGTTATTCTATATATAAACCACCCGAACCCCTCGATTAGATTCCAGTCTGTAACTCACTCCCGGGTATCTGTTATTCTATATATAAACCACCCCGAACCCCTCGATTAGATTCCAGTCTGTAACTCACTCCCGGGTATCTGTTATTCTATATATAAACCACCCCGAACCCCTCGATTAGATTCCAGTCTGTAACTCACTCCCGGGTATCTGTTATTCTATATATAAACCACCCCGAACCCCTCGATTAGATTCCAGTCTGTAACTCACTCCCGGGTATCTGTTATTCTATATATAAACCACCCCGAACCCCTCGATTAGATTCCAGTCTGTAACTCACTCCCGGGTATCTGTTATTCTATATATAAACCACCCGAACCCCTCGATTAGATTCCAGTCTGTAACTCACTCCCGGGTATCTGTTATTCTATATATAAACCACCCCGAACCCCTCGATTAGATTCCAGTCTGTAACTCACTCCCGGGTATCTGTTATTCTATATATAAACCACCCCGAACCCCTCGATTAGATTCCAGTCTGTAACTCACTCCCGGGTATCTGTTATTCTATATATAAACCACCCCGAACCCCTCGATTAGATTCCAGTCTGTAACTCACTCCCGGGTATCTGTTATTCTATATATAAACCACCCCGAACCCCTCGATTAGATTCCAGTCTGTAACTCACTCCCGGGTATCTGTTATTCTATATATAAACCACCCCGAACCCCTCGATTAGATTCCAGTCTGTAACTCACTCCCGGGTATCTGTTATTCTATATATAAACCACCCGAACCCCTCGATTAGATTCCAGTCTGTAACTCACTCCCGGGTATCTGTTATTCTATATATAAACCACCCGAACCCCTCGATTAGATTCCAGTCTGTAACTCACTCCCGGGTATCTGTTATTCTATATATAAACCACCCCGAACCCCTCGATTAGATTCCAGTCTGTAACTCACTCCCGGGTATCTGTTATTCTATATATAAACCACCCCGAACCCCTCGATTAGATTCCAGTCTGTAACTCACTCCCGGGTATCTGTTATTCTATATATAAACCACCCCGAACCCCTCGATTAGATTCCAGTCTGTAACTCACTCCCGGGTATCTGTTATTCTATATATAAACCACCCGAACCCCTCGATTAGATTCCAGTCTGTAACTCACTCCCGGGTATCTGTTATTCTATATATAAACCACCCCGAACCCCTCGATTAGATTCCAGTCTGTAACTCACTCCCGGGTATCTGTTATTCTATATATAAACCACCCGAACCCCTCGATTAGATTCCAGTCTGTAACTCACTCCCGGGTATCTGTTATTCTATATATAAACCACCCGAACCCCTCGATTAGATTCCAGTCTGTAACTCACTCCCGGGTATCTGTTATTCTATATATAAACCACCCGAACCCCTCGATTAGATTCCAGTCTGTAACTCACTCCCGGGTATCTGTTATTCTATATATAAACCACCCGAACCCCTCGATTAGATTCCAGTCTGTAACTCACTCCCGGGTATCTGTTATTCTATATATAAACCACCCCGAACCCCTCGATTAGATTCCAGTCTGTAACTCACTCCCGGGTATCTGTTATTCTATATATAAACCACCCCGAACCCCTCGATTAGATTCCAGTCTGTAACTCACTCCCGGGTATCTGTTATTCTATATATAAACCACCCGAACCCCTCGATTAGATTCCAGTCTGTAACTCACTCCCGGGTATCTGTTATTCTATATATAAACCACCCCGAACCCCTCGATTAGATTCCAGTCTGTAACTCACTCCCGGGTATCTGTTATTCTATATATAAACCACCCCGAACCCCTCGATTAGATTCCAGTCTGTAACTCACTCCCGGGTATCTGTTATTCTATATATAAACCACCCGAACCCCTCGATTAGATTCCAGTCTGTAACTCACTCCCGGGTATCTGTTATTCTATATATAAACACCCCGAACCCCTCGATTAGATTCCAGTCTGTAACTCACTCCCGGGTATCTGTTATTCTATATATAAACCACCCGAACCCCTCGATTAGATTCCAGTCTGTAACTCACTCCCGGGTATCTGTTATTCTATATATAAACCACCCGAACCCCTCGATTAGATTCCAGTCTGTAACTCACTCCCGGGTATCTGTTATTCTATATATAAACCACCCCGAACCCCTCGATTAGATTCCAGTCTGTAACTCACTCCCGGGTATCTGTTATTCTATATATAAACCACCCCGAACCCCTCGATTAGATTCCAGTCTGTAACTCACTCCCGGGTATCTGTTATTCTATATATAAACCACCCGAACCCCTCGATTAGATTCCAGTCTGTAACTCACTCCCGGGTATCTGTTATTCTATATATAAACACCCCGAACCCCTCGATTAGATTCCAGTCTGTAACTCACTCCCGGGTATCTGTTATTCTATATATAAACCACCCGAACCCCTCGATTAGATTCCAGTCTGTAACTCACTCCCGGGTATCTGTTATTCTATATATAAACCACCCGAACCCCTCGATTAGATTCCAGTCTGTAACTCACTCCCGGGTATCTGTTATTCTATATATAAACCACCCCGAACCCCTCGATTAGATTCCAGTCTGTAACTCACTCCCGGGTATCTGTTATTCTATATATAAACCACCCGAACCCCTCGATTAGATTCCAGTCTGTAACTCACTCCCGGGTATCTGTTATTCTATATATAAACCACCCCGAACCCCTCGATTAGATTCCAGTCTGTAACTCACTCCCGGGTATCTGTTATTCTATATATAAACCACCCCGAACCCCTCGATTAGATTCCAGTCTGTAACTCACTCCCGGGTATCTGTTATTCTATATATAAACCACCCCGAACCCCTCGATTAGATTCCAGTCTGTAACTCACTCCCGGGTATCTGTTATTCTATATATAAACCACCCCGAACCCCTCGATTAGATTCCAGTCTGTAACTCACTCCCGGGTATCTGTTATTCTATATATAAACCACCCCGAACCCCTCGATTAGATTCCAGTCTGTAACTCACTCCCGGGTATCTGTTATTCTATATATAAACCACCCGAACCCCTCGATTAGATTCCAGTCTGTAACTCACTCCCGGGTATCTGTTATTCTATATATAA
This sequence comes from Carcharodon carcharias, assembly GCF_017639515.1. Classification (NCBI taxonomy): domain Eukaryota; kingdom Metazoa; phylum Chordata; class Chondrichthyes; order Lamniformes; family Lamnidae; genus Carcharodon; species Carcharodon carcharias. The sequence goes on from NC_054493.1 coordinate 1,964,416, forward strand.
ACCACCCCGAACCCCTCGATTAGATTCCAGTCTGTAACTCACTCCCGGGTATCTGTTATTCTATATATAAACCACCCCGAACCCCTCGATTAGATTCCAGTCTGTAACTCACTCCCGGGTATCTGTTATTCTATATATAAACCACCCCGAACCCCTCGATTAGATTCCAGTCTGTAACTCACTCCCGGGTATCTGTTATTCTATATATAAACCACCCGAACCCCTCGATTAGATTCCAGTCTGTAACTCACTCCCGGGTATCTGTTATTCTATATATAAACCACCCCGAACCCCTCGATTAGATTCCAGTCTGTAACTCACTCCCGGGTATCTGTTATTCTATATATAAACCACCCCGAACCCCTCGATTAGATTCCAGTCTGTAACTCACTCCCGGGTATCTGTTATTCTATATATAAACCACCCGAACCCCTCGATTAGATTCCAGTCTGTAACTCACTCCCGGGTATCTGTTATTCTATATATAAACCACCCCGAACCCCTCGATTAGATTCCAGTCTGTAACTCACTCCCGGGTATCTGTTATTCTATATATAAACCACCCGAACCCCTCGATTAGATTCCAGTCTGTAACTCACTCCCGGGTATCTGTTATTCTATATATAAACCACCCGAACCCCTCGATTAGATTCCAGTCTGTAACTCACTCCCGGGTATCTGTTATTCTATATATAAACCACCCGAACCCCTCGATTAGATTCCAGTCTGTAACTCACTCCCGGGTATCTGTTATTCTATATATAAACACCCCGAACCCCTCGATTAGATTCCAGTCTGTAACTCACTCCCGGGTATCTGTTATTCTATATATAAACCACCCGAACCCCTCGATTAGATTCCAGTCTGTAACTCACTCCCGGGTATCTGTTATTCTATATATAAACCACCCGAACCCCTCGATTAGATTCCAGTCTGTAACTCACTCCCGGGTATCTGTTATTCTATATATAAACCACCCCGAACCCCTCGATTAGATTCCAGTCTGTAACTCACTCCCGGGTATCTGTTATTCTATATATAAACCCCCGAACCCCTCGATTAGATTCCAGTCTGTAACTCACTCCCGGGTATCTGTTATTCTATATATAAACCACCCCGAACCCCTCGATTAGATTCCAGTCTGTAACTCACTCCCGGGTATCTGTTATTCTATATATAAACCACCCGAACCCCTCGATTAGATTCCAGTCTGTAACTCACTCCCGGGTATCTGTTATTCTATATATAAACCACCCGAACCCCTCGATTAGATTCCAGTCTGTAACTCACTCCCGGGTATCTGTTATTCTATATATAAACCACCCCGAACCCCTCGATTAGATTCCAGTCTGTAACTCACTCCCGGGTATCTGTTATTCTATATATAAACCACCCGAACCCCTCGATTAGATTCCAGTCTGTAACTCACTCCCGGGTATCTGTTATTCTATATATAAACCACCCCGAACCCCTCGATTAGATTCCAGTCTGTAACTCACTCCCGGGTATCTGTTATTCTATATATAAACCACCCCGAACCCCTCGATTAGATTCCAGTCTGTAACTCACTCCCGGGTATCTGTTATTCTATATATAAACCACCCCGAACCCCTCGATTAGATTCCAGTCTGTAACTCACTCCCGGGTATCTGTTATTCTATATATAAACCACCCCGAACCCCTCGATTAGATTCCAGTCTGTAACTCACTCCCGGGTATCTGTTATTCTATATATAAACCACCCCGAACCCCTCGATTAGATTCCAGTCTGTAACTCACTCCCGGGTATCTGTTATTCTATATATAAACCACCCCGAACCCCTCGATTAGATTCCAGTCTGTAACTCACTCCCGGGTATCTGTTATTCTATATATAAACCACCCGAACCCCTCGATTAGATTCCAGTCTGTAACTCACTCCCGGGTATCTGTTATTCTATATATAAACCACCCCGAACCCCTCGATTAGATTCCAGTCTGTAACTCACTCCCGGGTATCTGTTATTCTATATATAAACCACCCCGAACCCCTCGATTAGATTCCAGTCTGTAACTCACTCCCGGGTATCTGTTATTCTATATATAAACCACCCGAACCCCTCGATTAGATTCCAGTCTGTAACTCACTCCCGGGTATCTGTTATTCTATATATAAACCACCCCGAACCCCTCGATTAGATTCCAGTCTGTAACTCACTCCCGGGTATCTGTTATTCTATATATAAACCACCCGAACCCCTCGATTAGATTCCAGTCTGTAACTCACTCCCGGGTATCTGTTATTCTATATATAAACCACCCCGAACCCCTCGATTAGATTCCAGTCTGTAACTCACTCCCGGGTATCTGTTATTCTATATATAAACCACCCGAACCCCTCGATTAGATTCCAGTCTGTAACTCACTCCCGGGTATCTGTTATTCTATATATAAACCACCCCGAACCCCTCGATTAGATTCCAGTCTGTAACTCACTCCCGGGTATCTGTTATTCTATATATAAACCACCCGAACCCCTCGATTAGATTCCAGTCTGTAACTCACTCCCGGGTATCTGTTATTCTATATATAAACCACCCCGAACCCCTCGATTAGATTCCAGTCTGTAACTCACTCCCGGGTATCTGTTATTCTATATATAAACCACCCGAACCCCTCGATTAGATTCCAGTCTGTAACTCACTCCCGGGTATCTGTTATTCTATATATAAACCACCCCGAACCCCTCGATTAGATTCCAGTCTGTAACTCACTCCCGGGTATCTGTTATTCTATATATAAACCACCCGAACCCCTCGATTAGATTCCAGTCTGTAACTCACTCCCGGGTATCTGTTATTCTATATATAAACCACCCGAACCCCTCGATTAGATTCCAGTCTGTAACTCACTCCCGGGTATCTGTTATTCTATATATAAACCACCCCGAACCCCTCGATTAGATTCCAGTCTGTAACTCACTCCCGGGTATCTGTTATTCTATATATAAACCACCCCGAACCCCTCGATTAGATTCCAGTCTGTAACTCACTCCCGGGTATCTGTTATTCTATATATAAACCACCCGAACCCCTCGATTAGATTCCAGTCTGTAACTCACTCCCGGGTATCTGTTATTCTATATATAAACCACCCGAACCCCTCGATTAGATTCCAGTCTGTAACTCACTCCCGGGTATCTGTTATTCTATATATAAACCACCCGAACCCCTCGATTAGATTCCAGTCTGTAACTCACTCCCGGGTATCTGTTATTCTATATATAAACCACCCGAACCCCTCGATTAGATTCCAGTCTGTAACTCACTCCCGGGTATCTGTTATTCTATATATAAACCACCCCGAACCCCTCGATTAGATTCCAGTCTGTAACTCACTCCCGGGTATCTGTTATTCTATATATAAACCACCCCGAACCCCTCGATTAGATTCCAGTCTGTAACTCACTCCCGGGTATCTGTTATTCTATATATAAACCACCCCGAACCCCTCGATTAGATTCCAGTCTGTAACTCACTCCCGGGTATCTGTTATTCTATATATAAACCACCCGAACCCCTCGATTAGATTCCAGTCTGTAACTCACTCCCGGGTATCTGTTATTCTATATATAAACCACCCGAACCCCTCGATTAGATTCCAGTCTGTAACTCACTCCCGGGTATCTGTTATTCTATATATAAACCACCCGAACCCCTCGATTAGATTCCAGTCTGTAACTCACTCCCGGGTATCTGTTATTCTATATATAAACCACCCCGAACCCCTCGATTAGATTCCAGTCTGTAACTCACTCCCGGGTATCTGTTATTCTATATATAAACCACCCGAACCCCTCGATTAGATTCCAGTCTGTAACTCACTCCCGGGTATCTGTTATTCTATATATAAACCACCCGAACCCCTCGATTAGATTCCAGTCTGTAACTCACTCCCGGGTATCTGTTATTCTATATATAAACCACCCGAACCCCTCGATTAGATTCCAGTCTGTAACTCACTCCCGGGTATCTGTTATTCTATATATAAACCACCCGAACCCCTCGATTAGATTCCAGTCTGTAACTCACTCCCGGGTATCTGTTATTCTATATATAAACCACCCCGAACCCCTCGATTAGATTCCAGTCTGTAACTCACTCCCGGGTATCTGTTATTCTATATATAAACCACCCGAACCCCTCGATTAGATTCCAGTCTGTAACTCACTCCCGGGTATCTGTTATTCTATATATAAACCACCCCGAACCCCTCGATTAGATTCCAGTCTGTAACTCACTCCCGGGTATCTGTTATTCTATATATAAACCACCCCGAACCCCTCGATTAGATTCCAGTCTGTAACTCACTCCCGGGTATCTGTTATTCTATATATAAACCACCCCGAACCCCTCGATTAGATTCCAGTCTGTAACTCACTCCCGGGTATCTGTTATTCTATATATAAACCACCCCGAACCCCTCGATTAGATTCCAGTCTGTAACTCACTCCCGGGTATCTGTTATTCTATATATAAACCCCCGAACCCCTCGATTAGATTCCAGTCTGTAACTCACTCCCGGGTATCTGTTATTCTATATATAAACCACCCCGAACCCCTCGATTAGATTCCAGTCTGTAACTCACTCCCGGGTATCTGTTATTCTATATATAAACCACCCGAACCCCTCGATTAGATTCCAGTCTGTAACTCACTCCCGGGTATCTGTTATTCTATATATAAACCACCCGAACCCCTCGATTAGATTCCAATCTGTAACTCACTCCCGGGTATCTGTTATTCTATATATAAACACCCCGAACCCCTCGATTAGATTCCAGTCTGTAACTCACTCCCGGGTATCTGTTATTCTATATATAAACCACCCCGAACCCCTCGATTAGATTAAAGTCTGTAACTCACTCCCGGGTATCTGTTATTCTATATATAAACCACCCCGAACCCCTCGATTAGATTCCAGTCTGTAACTCACTCCCGGGTATCTGTTATTCTATATATAAACCACCCCGAACCCCTCGATTAGATTCCAGTCTGTAACTCACTCCCGGGTATCTGTTATTCTATATATAAACCCCCGAACCCCTCGATTAGATTCCAGTCTGTAACTCACTCCCGGGTATCTGTTATTCTATATATAAACCACCCGAACCCCTCGATTAGATTCCAGTCTGTAACTCACTCCCGGGTATCTGTTATTCTATATATAAACCACCCGAACCCCTCGATTAGATTCCAGTCTGTAACTCACTCCCGGGTATCTGTTATTCTATATATAAACCCCGAACCCCTCGATTAGATTCCAGTCTGTAACTCACTCCCGGGTATCTGTTATTCTATATATAAACCACCCCGAACCCCTCGATTAGATTCCAGTCTGTAACTCACTCCCGGGTATCTGTTATTCTATATATAAACCACCCCGAACCCCTCGATTAGATTCCAGTCTGTAACTCACTCCCGGGTATCTGTTATTCTATATATAAACCACCCGAACCCCTCGATTAGATTCCAGTCTGTAACTCACTCCCGGGTATCTGTTATTCTATATATAAACCACCCCGAACCCCTCGATTAGATTCCAGTCTGTAACTCACTCCCGGGTATCTGTTATTCTATATATAAACCACCCGAACCCCTCGATTAGATTCCAGTCTGTAACTCACTCCCGGGTATCTGTTATTCTATATATAAACCACCCGAACCCCTCGATTAGATTCCAGTCTGTAACTCACTCCCGGGTATCTGTTATTCTATATATAAACCACCCCGAACCCCTCGATTAGATTCCAGTCTGTAACTCACTCCCGGGTATCTGTTATTCTATATATAAACCACCCCGAACCCCTCGATTAGATTCCAGTCTGTAACTCACTCCCGGGTATCTGTTATTCTATATATAAACCACCCCGAACCCCTCGATTAGATTCCAGTCTGTAACTCACTCCCGGGTATCTGTTATTCTATATATAAACCACCCGAACCCCTCGATTAGATTCCAGTCTGTAACTCACTCCCGGGTATCTGTTATTCTATATATAAACCACCCGAACCCCTCGATTAGATTCCAGTCTGTAACTCACTCCCGGGTATCTGTTATTCTATATATAAACCACCCCGAACCCCTCGATTAGATTCCAGTCTGTAACTCACTCCCGGGTATCTGTTATTCTATATATAAACCACCCCGAACCCCTCGATTAGATTCCAGTCTGTAACTCACTCCCGGGTATCTGTTATTCTATATATAAACCACCCGAACCCCTCGATTAGATTCCAGTCTGTAACTCACTCCCGGGTATCTGTTATTCTATATATAAACCACCCCGAACCCCTCGATTAGATTCCAGTCTGTAACTCACTCCCGGGTATCTGTTATTCTATATATAAACCACCCCGAACCCCTCGATTAGATTCCAGTCTGTAACTCACTCCCGGGTATCTGTTATTCTATATATAAACCACCCGAACCCCTCGATTAGATTCCAGTCTGTAACTCACTCCCGGGTATCTGTTATTCTATATATAAACCACCCCGAACCCCTCGATTAGATTCCAGTCTGTAACTCACTCCCGGGTATCTGTTATTCTATATATAAACCACCCCGAACCCCTCGATTAGATTCCAGTCTGTAACTCACTCCCGGGTATCTGTTATTCTATATATAAACCACCCGAACCCCTCGATTAGATTCCAGTCTGTAACTCACTCCCGGGTATCTGTTATTCTATATATAAACCACCCCGAACCCCTCGATTAGATTCCAGTCTGTAACTCACTCCCGGGTATCTGTTATTCTATATATAAACCACCCGAACCCCTCGATTAGATTCCAGTCTGTAACTCACTCCCGGGTATCTGTTATTCTATATATAAACCACCCCGAACCCCTCGATTAGATTCCAGTCTGTAACTCACTCCCGGGTATCTGTTATTCTATATATAAACCACCCCGAACCCCTCGATTAGATTCCAGTCTGTAACTCACTCCCGGGTATCTGTTATTCTATATATAAACCACCCCGAACCCCTCGATTAGATTCCAGTCTGTAACTCACTCCCGGGTATCTGTTATTCTATATATAAACCCCGAACCCCTCGATTAGATTCCAGTCTGTAACTCAGTCCCGGGTATCTGTTATTCTATATATAAACCACCCCGAACCCCTCGATTAGATTCCAGTCTGTAACTCACTCCCGGGTATCTGTTATTCTATATATAAACGACCCTGATCCCCTCGATTAGATTCCAGTCTGTAACTCACTCCCGGGTATCTGTTATTCTATATATAAACCACCCGAACCCCTCGATTAGATTCCAGTCTGTAACTCACTCCCGGGTATCTGTTATTCTATATATAAACCACCCCGAACCCCTCGATTAGATTCCAGTCTGTAACTCACTCCCGGGTATCTGTTATTCTATATATAAACCACCCGAACCCCTCGATTAGATTCCAGTCTGTAACTCACTCCCGGGTATCTGTTATTCTATATATAAACCACCCCGAACCCCTCGATTAGATTCCAGTCTGTAACTCACTCCCGGGTATCTGTTATTCTATATATAAACCACCCGAACCCCTCGATTAGATTCCAGTCTGTAACTCACTCCCGGGTATCTGTTATTCTATATATAAACCACCCCGAACCCCTCGATTAGATTCCAGTCTGTAACTCACTCCCGGGTATCTGTTATTCTATATATAAACCACCCGAACCCCTCGATTAGATTCCAGTCTGTAACTCACTCCCGGGTATCTGTTATTCTATATATAAACCACCCCGAAACCCTCGATTAGATTCCAGTCTGTAACTCACTCCCGGGTATCTGTTATTCTATATATAAACCACCCCGAACCCCTCGATTAGATTCCAGTCTGTAACTCAATCGCGGGTATCTGTTATTCTATATATAACCACCCCGAACCCCTCGATTAGATTCCAGTCTGTAACTCACTCCCGGGTATCTGTTATTCTATATATAACGCCCCCGAACCCATCGATTTGATTCCGGACTGTAACTCACTCCCGGGTATCTCTTATTCTATATATGAACCACCCTGAACCCCTCGATTAGATTCCAGTCTGTAACTCAATCCCAGGCATCTGTTATTCTATATATAAACCACCCGAACCCCTCGATTAGATTCCAGTCTGTAACTCACTCCCGGGTATCTGTTATTCTATATATAAACCCCCGAACCCCTCGATTAGATTCCAGTCTGTAACTCACTCCCGGGTATCTGTTATTCTATATATAAACCACCCGAACCCCTCGATTAGATTCCAGTCTGTAACTCACTCCCGGGTATCTGTTATTCTATATATAAACCCCCGAACCCCTCGATTAGATTCCAGTCTGTAACTCACTCCCGGGTATCTGTTATTCTATATATAAACCACCCCGAACCCCTCGATTAGATTCCAGTCTGTAACTCACTCCCGGGTATCTGTTATTCTATATATAAACCACCCGAACCCCTCGATTAGATTCCAGTCTGTAACTCACTCCCGGGTATCTGTTATTCTATATATAAACCACCCCGAACCCCTCGATTAGATTCCAGTCTGTAACTCACTCCCGGGTATCTGTTATTCTATATATAAACCACCCCGAACCCCTCGATTAGATTCCAGTCTGTAACTCACTCCCGGGTATCTGTTATTCTATATATAAACCACCCCGAACCCCTCGATTAGATTCCAGTCTGTAACTCACTCCCGGGTATCTGTTATTCTATATATAAACCACCCCGAACCCCTCGATTAGATTCCAGTCTGTAACTCACTCCCGGGTATCTGTTATTCTATATATAAACCACCCCGAACCCCTCGATTAGATTCCAGTCTGTAACTCACTCCCGGGTATCTGTTATTCTATATATAAACCACCCCGAACCCCTCGATTAGATTCCAGTCTGTAACTCACTCCCGGGTATCTGTTATTCTATATATAAACCACCCGAACCCCTCGATTAGATTCCAGTCTGTAACTCACTCCCGGGTATCTGTTATTCTATATATAAACCACCCCGAACCCCTCGATTAGATTCCAGTCTGTAACTCACTCCCGGGTATCTGTTATTCTATATATAAACCACCCCGAACCCCTCGATTAGATTCCAGTCTGTAACTCACTCCCGGGTATCTGTTATTCTATATATAAACCACCCCGAACCCCTCGATTAGATTCCAGTCTGTAACTCACTCCCGGGTATCTGTTATTCTATATATAAACCACCCCGAACCCCTCGATTAGATTCCAGTCTGTAACTCACTCCCGGGTATCTGTTATTCTATATATAAACCACCCGAACCCCTCGATTAGATTCCAGTCTGTAACTCACTCCCGGGTATCTGTTATTCTATATATAAACCACCCGAACCCCTCGATTAGATTCCAGTCTGTAACTCACTCCCGGGTATCTGTTATTCTATATATAAACCACCCCGAACCCCTCGATTAGATTCCAGTCTGTAACTCACTCCCGGGTATCTGTTATTCTATATATAAACCACCCGAACCCCTCGATTAGATTCCAGTCTGTAACTCACTCCCGGGTATCTGTTATTCTATATATAAACCACCCGAACCCCTCGATTAGATTCCAGTCTGTAACTCACTCCCGGGTATCTGTTATTCTATATATAAACCACCCCGAACCCCTCGATTAGATTCCAGTCTGTAACTCACTCCCGGGTATCTGTTATTCTATATATAAACCACCCCGAACCCCTCGATTAGATTCCAGTCTGTAACTCACTCCCGGGTATCTGTTATTCTATATATAAACCACCCCGAACCCCTCGATTAGATTCCAGTCTGTAACTCACTCCCGGGTATCTGTTATTCTATATATAAACCACCCGAACCCCTCGATTAGATTCCAGTCTGTAACTCACTCCCGGGTATCTGTTATTCTATATATAAACCACCCGAACCCCTCGATTAGATTCCAGTCTGTAACTCACTCCCGGGTATCTGTTATTCTATATATAAACCACCCGAACCCCTCGATTAGATTCCAGTCTGTAACTCACTCCCGGGTATCTGTTATTCTATATATAAACCACCCGAACCCCTCGATTAGATTCCAGTCTGTAACTCACTCCCGGGTATCTGTTATTCTATATATAAACCACCCGAACCCCTCGATTAGATTCCAGTCTGTAACTCACTCCCGGGTATCTGTTATTCTATATATAAACCACCCGAACCCCTCGATTAGATTCCAGTCTGTAACTCACTCCCGGGTATCTGTTATTCTATATATAAACCCCCGAACCCCTCGATTAGATTCCAGTCTGTAACTCACTCCCGGGTATCTGTTATTCTATATATAAACCACCCGAACCCCTCGATTAGATTCCAGTCTGTAACTCACTCCCGGGTATCTGTTATTCTATATATAAACCACCCCGAACCCCTCGATTAGATTCCAGTCTGTAACTCACTCCCGGGTATCTGTTATTCTATATATAAACCACCCGAACCCCTCGATTAGATTCCAGTCTGTAACTCACTCCCGGGTATCTGTTATTCTATATATAAACCCCCGAACCCCTCGATTAGATTCCAGTCTGTAACTCACTCCCGGGTATCTGTTATTCTATATATAAACCACCCCGAACCCCTCGATTAGATTCCAGTCTGTAACTCACTCCCGGGTATCTGTTATTCTATATATAAACCACCCGAACCCCTCGATTAGATTCCAGTCTGTAACTCACTCCCGGGTATCTGTTATTCTATATATAAAACCCCCGAACCCCTCGATTAGATTCCAGTCTGTAACTCACTCCCGGGTATCTGTTATTCTATATAAAACCACCCGAACCCCCCGATTAGATTCCAGTCTGTAACTCACTCCCGGGTATCTGTTATTCTATATATAAACACCCCGAACCCCTCGATTAGATTCCAGTCTGTAACTCACTCCCGGGTATCTGTTAATCTATATATAAACCACCCGAACCCCTCGATTAGATTCCAGTCTGTAACTCACTCCCGGGTATCTGTTATTCTATATATAAACCACCCCGAACCCCTCGATTAGATTCCAGTCTGTAACTCACTCCCGGGTATCTGTTATTCTATATATAAAACATCCCGAACCCCTCGATTAGATTCCAGTCTGTAACTCACTCCCGGGTATCTGTTATTCTATATATAAACCACCCGAACCCCTCGATTAGATTCCAGTCTGTAACTCACTCCCGGGTATCTGTTATTCTATATATAAACCCCCCCGAACCCCTCGATTAGATTCCAGTCTGTAACTCACTCCCGGGTATCTGTTATTCTATATATAAACCCCAATGATCCCCTCGATTAGATTCCAGTCTGTAACTCACTCCCGGGTATCTGTTATTCTATATATAAACACCGCTGAACCCCTCGATTAGATTCCAGTCTGTAACTCACTCCCGGGTATTTGTTATTCTATATATAAAACATCCCGAACCCCTCGATTAGATCTCAGTTTGTAACTCACACCCAGGTATCTGTTATTCTATATATAAACCCAACCGAACCCCTCGTTTAGATTCCAGTCTCTATCTCACTCCCCGGTAACTGTTATTTTATGTAAGACACCCCGAACCCCTCGATTAGATTCCAGTCTGTAACTCACTCCCGGGTATCTGTTATTCTATATGTAAACCACCCCAACCCCTCGATTAGATTCCAGTCTGTAACTCACTCCCGGGTATCTGTTATTCTATATATAAACCACCCCAACACCTCGATTAGATTCCAGTCTGTAACTCACTCCCGGGTATCTGTTATTCTATATATAAACCACCCCGAACCCCTCGATTAGATTCCAGTCTGTAACTCACTCCCGGGTATCTGTTATTCTATATATAAACACCCCCGAACCCCTCGATTAGATTCCAGTCTGTAACTCACTCCCGGGTATCTGTTATTCTATATATAAACCACCCCGAACCCCTCGATTAGATTCCAGTCTGTAACTCACTCCCAGGTATCTGTTATTCTATATATAAACCACCCTGAACCCCTCGATTAGATTCCAGTCTGTAAATCACTCCCGGGTATCTGTTTTTTTATATATAAACCACCGAACCCCTCGATTAGATTCCAGTCTGTAACTCACTCCCGGGTATCTGTTATTCTATATATAAACCACCCCGAACCCATCAATTAGATTCCAGTCAGTAACTCACTCCCGGGTATCTGTTATTCTATTTAAAAACCACCCCAGCCCCTCGATTAGAATCCAGTCTGTTACGCACTCCCGGGTATCCGTTATTCTATATATAAACCACCCTGAACCCCTCGATTAGATTCCAGTCTGCAAATCACTCCCGGGTATCTGTTATTCTATATATAAACCACCCGAACCCCTCGATTAGATTCCAGTCTGTAACTCACTCCCGGGTATCTGTTATTCTATATATAAACCACCCGAACCCCTCGATTAGAATCCAGTCTGTAACGCACTCCCAGCTATCCGTTATTCTATATATAAACCACCCCGAACCCCTCGATTAGATTCCAGTCTGCAAATCACTCCCGTGTATCTGTTATTCTATATATAAACCACCCCGAACCCCTCGATTAGATTCCAGTCTGTAACTCACTCCCGGGTATCTGTTATTCTATATATAAACCACCCGAACCCCTCGATTAGATTCCAGTCTGTAACTCACTCCCGGGTATCTGTTATTCTATATATAAACCACCCCGAACCCCTCGATTAGATTCCAGTCTGTAACTCACTCCCGGGTATCTGTTATTCTATATATAAAAACCCCGAACCCCTCGATTAGATTCCAGTCTGTAACTCACTCCCGGGTATCTGTTATTCTATATATAAACCACCCGAACCCCTCGATTAGATTCCAGTCTGTAACTCACTCCCGGGTATCTGTTATTCTATATATAAACCACCCGAACCCCTCGATTAGATTCCAGTCTGTAACTCACTCCCGGGTATCTGTTATTCTATATATAAACCACCCCGAACCCCTCGATTAGATTCCAGTCTGTAACTCACTCCCGGGTATCTGTTATTCTATATATAAACCACCCCGAACCCCTCGATTAGATTCCAGTCTGTAACTCACTCCCGGGTATCTGTTATTCTATATATAAACCACCCCGAACCCCTCGATTAGATTCCAGTCTGTAACTCACTCCCGGGTATCTGTTATTCTATATATAAACCACCCGAACCCCTCGATTAGATTCCAGTCTGTAACTCACTCCCGGGTATCTGTTATTCTATATATAAACCACCCCGAACCCCTCGATTAGATTCCAGTCTGTAACTCACTCCCGGGTATCTGTTATTCTATATATAAACCACCCGAACCCCTCGATTAGATTCCAGTCTGTAACTCACTCCCGGGTATCTGTTATTCTATATATAAACCACCCCGAACCCCTCGATTAGATTCCAGTCTGTAACTCACTCCCGGGTATCTGTTATTCTATATATAAACCACCCGAACCCCTCGATTAGATTCCAGTCTGTAACTCACTCCCGGGTATCTGTTATTCTATATATAAACCACCCGAACCCCTCGATTAGATTCCAGTCTGTAACTCACTCCCGGGTATCTGTTATTCTATATATAAACCACCCCGAACCCCTCGATTAGATTCCAGTCTGTAACTCACTCCCGGGTATCTGTTATTCTATATATAAACCACCCGAACCCCTCGATTAGATTCCAGTCTGTAACTCACTCCCGGGTATCTGTTATTCTATATATAAACCACCCGAACCCCTCGATTAGATTCCAGTCTGTAACTCACTCCCGGGTATCTGTTATTCTATATATAAACCCCCCGAACCCCTCGATTAGATTCCAGTCTGTAACTCACTCCCGGGTATCTGTTATTCTATATATAAACCACCCCGAACCCCTCGATTAGATTCCAGTCTGTAACTCACTCCCGGGTATCTGTTATTCTATATATAAACCACCCCGAACCCCTCGATTAGATTCCAGTCTGTAACTCACTCCCGGGTATCTGTTATTCTATATATAAACCACCCGAACCCCTCGATTAGATTCCAGTCTGTAACTCACTCCCGGGTATCTGTTATTCTATATATAAACCACCCCGAACCCCTCGATTAGATTCCAGTCTGTAACTCACTCCCGGGTATCTGTTATTCTATATATAAACCACCCGAACCCCTCGATTAGATTCCAGTCTGTAACTCACTCCCGGGTATCTGTTATTCTATATATAAACCACCCGAACCCCTCGATTAGATTCCAGTCTGTAACTCACTCCCGGGTATCTGTTATTCTATATATAAACCACCCGAACCCCTCGATTAGATTCCAGTCTGTAACTCACTCCCGGGTATCTGTTATTCTATATATAAACCACCCCGAACCCCTCGATTAGATTCCAGTCTGTAACTCACTCCCGGGTATCTGTTATTCTATATATAAACCACCCGAACCCCTCGATTAGATTCCAGTCTGTAACTCACTCCCGGGTATCTGTTATTCTATATATAAACCACCCGAACCCCTCGATTAGATTCCAGTCTGTAACTCACTCCCGGGTATCTGTTATTCTATATATAAACCACCCGAACCCCTCGATTAGATTCCAGTCTGTAACTCACTCCCGGGTATCTGTTATTCTATATATAAACCACCCCGAACCCCTCGATTAGATTCCAGTCTGTAACTCACTCCCGGGTATCTGTTATTCTATATATAAACCACCCCGAACCCCTCGATTAGATTCCAGTCTGTAACTCACTCCCGGGTATCTGTTATTCTATATATAAACCACCCGAACCCCTCGATTAGATTCCAGTCTGTAACTCACTCCCGGGTATCTGTTATTCTATATATAAACCACCCGAACCCCTCGATTAGATTCCAGTCTGTAACTCACTCCCGGGTATCTGTTATTCTATATATAAACCCCCCGAACCCCTCGATTAGATTCCAGTCTGTAACTCACTCCCGGGTATCTGTTATTCTATATATAAACCACCCCGAACCCCTCGATTAGATTCCAGTCTGTAACTCACTCCCGGGTATCTGTTATTCTATATATAAACCACCCCGAACCCCTCGATTAGATTCCAGTCTGTAACTCACTCCCGGGTATCTGTTATTCTATATATAAACCACCCCGAACCCCTCGATTAGATTCCAGTCTGTAACTCACTCCCGGGTATCTGTTATTCTATATATAAACCACCCGAACCCCTCGATTAGATTCCAGTCTGTAACTCACTCCCGGGTATCTGTTATTCTATATATAAACCACCCCGAACCCCTCGATTAGATTCCAGTCTGTAACTCACTCCCGGGTATCTGTTATTCTATATATAAACCACCCGAACCCCTCGATTAGATTCCAGTCTGTAACTCACTCCCGGGTATCTGTTATTCTATATATAAACCACCCGAACCCCTCGATTAGATTCCAGTCTGTAACTCACTCCCGGGTATCTGTTATTCTATATATAAACCACCCGAACCCCTCGATTAGATTCCAGTCTGTAACTCACTCCCGGGTATCTGTTATTCTATATATAAACCACCCGAACCCCTCGATTAGATTCCAGTCTGTAACTCACTCCCGGGTATCTGTTATTCTATATATAAACCACCCCGAACCCCTCGATTAGATTCCAGTCTGTAACTCACTCCCGGGTATCTGTTATTCTATATATAAACCACCCCGAACCCCTCGATTAGATTCCAGTCTGTAACTCACTCCCGGGTATCTGTTATTCTATATATAAACCACCCCGAACCCCTCGATTAGATTCCAGTCTGTAACTCACTCCCGGGTATCTGTTATTTTATATATAAACCACCCCGAACCCCTCGATTAGATTCCAGTCTGTAACTCACTCCCGGGTATCTGTTATTCTATATATAAAACCCTCGAACCCCTCGATTAGATTCCAGTCTGTAACTCACTCCCGGGTATCTGTTATTCTATATATAAACCACCCGAACCCCTCGATTAGATTCCAGTCTGTAACTCACTCCCGGGTATCTGTTATTCTATATATAAACCACCCGAACCCCTCGATTAGATTCCAGTCTGTAACTCACTCCCGGGTATCTGTTATTCTATATATAAACCACCCGAACCCCTCGATTAGATTCCAGTCTGTAACTCACTCCTGGGTATCTGTTATTCTGTATATAAACCAACGCGAACCCCTCGATCAGATTCCTGTCTGTAACTCACTCCCAGGTATCTCTTATTCTGTATATAAACACCCCGAACCCCTCGATTAGATTCCAGTCTGTAACTCACTCCCGGGTATCTGTTATTCTATATATAAACCACCCGAACCCCTCGATTAGATTCCAGTCTGTAACTCACTCCCGGGTATCTGTTATTCTATATATAAACCCCCGAACCCCTCGATTAGATTCCAGTCTGTAACTCACTCCCGGGTATCTGTTATTCTATATATAAACCACCCCGAACCCCTCGATTAGATTCCAGTCTGTAACTCACTCCCGGGTATCTGTTATTCTATATATAAACCACCCGAACCCCTCGATTAGATTCCAGTCTGTAACTCACTCCCGGGTATCTGTTATTCTATATATAAACCCCCGAACCCCTCGATTAGATTCCAGTCTGTAACTCACTCCCGGGTATCTGTTATTCTATATATAAACCACCCCGAACCCCTCGATTAGATTCCAGTCTGTAACTCACTCCCGGGTATCTGTTATTCTATATATAAACCACCCGAACCCCTCGATTAGATTCCAGTCTGTAACTCACTCCCGGGTATCTGTTATTCTATATATAAACCACCCCGAACCCCTCGATTAGATTCCAGTCTGTAACTCACTCCCGGGTATCTGTTATTCTATATATAAACCACCCCGAACCCCTCGATTAGATTCCAGTCTGTAACTCACTCCCGGGTATCTGTTATTCTATATATAAACCACCCCGAACCCCTCGATTAGATTCCAGTCTGTAACTCACTCCCGGGTATCTGTTATTCTATATATAAACCACCCGAACCCCTCGATTAGATTCCAGTCTGTAACTCACTCCCGGGTATCTGTTATTCTATATATAAACCACCCCGAACCCCTCGATTAGATTCCAGTCTGTAACTCACTCCCGGGTATCTGTTATTCTATATATAAACCACCCCGAACCCCTCGATTAGATTCCAGTCTGTAACTCACTCCCGGGTATCTGTTATTCTATATATAAACCACCCCGAACCCCTCGATTAGATTCCAGTCTGTAACTCACTCCCGGGTATCTGTTATTCTATATATAAACCACCCGAACCCCTCGATTAGATTCCAGTCTGTAACTCACTCCCGGGTATCTGTTATTCTATATATAAACCACCCCGAACCCCTCGATTAGATTCCAGTCTGTAACTCACTCCCGGGTATCTGTTATTCTATATATAAACCACCCCGAACCCCTCGATTAGATTCCAGTCTGTAACTCACTCCCGGGTATCTGTTATTCTATATATAAACCACCCGAACCCCTCGATTAGATTCCAGTCTGTAACTCACTCCCGGGTATCTGTTATTCTATATATAAACCACCCGAACCCCTCGATTAGATTCCAGTCTGTAACTCACTCCCGGGTATCTGTTATTCTATATATAAACCACCCGAACCCCTCGATTAGATTCCAGTCTGTAACTCACTCCCGGGTATCTGTTATTCTATATATAAACCACCCGAACCCCTCGATTAGATTCCAGTCTGTAACTCACTCCCGGGTATCTGTTATTCTATATATAAACCACCCGAACCCCTCGATTAGATTCCAGTCTGTAACTCACTCCCGGGTATCTGTTATTCTATATATAAACCACCCGAACCCCTCGATTAGATTCCAGTCTGTAACTCACTCCCGGGTATCTGTTATTCTATATATAAACCACCCGAACCCCTCGATTAGATTCCAGTCTGTAACTCACTCCCGGGTATCTGTTATTCTATATATAAACCACCCGAACCCCTCGATTAGATTCCAGTCTGTAACTCACTCCCGGGTATCTGTTATTCTATATATAAACCACCCCGAACCCCTCGATTAGATTCCAGTCTGTAACTCACTCCCGGGTATCTGTTATTCTATATATAAACACCCCGAACCCCTCGATTAGATTCCAGTCTGTAACTCACTCCCGGGTATCTGTTATTCTATATATAAACCACCCCGAACCCCTCGATTAGATTCCAGTCTGTAACTCACTCCCGGGTATCTGTTATTCTATATATAAACCACCCGAACCCCTCGATTAGATTCCAGTCTGTAACTCACTCCCGGGTATCTGTTATTCTATATATAAACCACCCGAACCCCTCGATTAGATTCCAGTCTGTAACTCACTCCCGGGTATCTGTTATTCTATATATAAACCACCCGAACCCCTCGATTAGATTCCAGTCTGTAACTCACTCCCGGGTATCTGTTATTCTATATATAAACCACCCCGAACCCCTCGATTAGATTCCAGTCTGTAACTCACTCCCGGGTATCTGTTATTCTATATATAAACCACCCGAACCCCTCGATTAGATTCCAGTCTGTAACTCACTCCCGGGTATCTGTTATTCTATATATAAACCACCCCGAACCCCTCGATTAGATTCCAGTCTGTAACTCACTCCCGGGTATCTGTTATTCTATATATAAACCACCCGAACCCCTCGATTAGATTCCAGTCTGTAACTCACTCCCGGGTATCTGTTATTCTATATATAAACCACCCGAACCCCTCGATTAGATTCCAGTCTGTAACTCACTCCCGGGTATCTGTTATTCTATATATAAACCACCCCGAACCCCTCGATTAGATTCCAGTCTGTAACTCACTCCCGGGTATCTGTTATTCTATATATAAACCACCCGAACCCCTCGATTAGATTCCAGTCTGTAACTCACTCCCGGGTATCTGTTATTCTATATATAAACCACCCCGAACCCCTCGATTAGATTCCAGTCTGTAACTCACTCCCGGGTATCTGTTATTCTATATATAAACCACCCCGAACCCCTCGATTAGATTCCAGTCTGTAACTCACTCCCGGGTATCTGTTATTCTATATATAAACCACCCCGAACCCCTCGATTAGATTCCAGTCTGTAACTCACTCCCGGGTATCTGTTATTCTATATATAAACCACCCCGAACCCCTCGATTAGATTCCAGTCTGTAACTCACTCCCGGGTATCTGTTATTCTATATATAAACCACCCGAACCCCTCGATTAGATTCCAGTCTGTAACTCACTCCCGGGTATCTGTTATTCTATATATAAACCACCCCGAACCCCTCGATTAGATTCCAGTCTGTAACTCACTCCCGGGTATCTGTTATTCTATATATAAACCACCCCGAACCCCTCGATTAGATTCCAGTCTGTAACTCACTCCCGGGTATCTGTTATTCTATATATAAACCACCCGAACCCCTCGATTAGATTCCAGTCTGTAACTCACTCCCGGGTATCTGTTATTCTATATATAAACCACCCGAACCCCTCGATTAGATTCCAGTCTGTAACTCACTCCCGGGTATCTGTTATTCTATATATAAACCACCCGAACCCCTCGATTAGATTCCAGTCTGTAACTCACTCCCGGGTATCTGTTATTCTATATATAAACCACCCCGAACCCCTCGATTAGATTCCAGTCTGTAACTCACTCCCGGGTATCTGTTATTCTATATATAAACCACCCGAACCCCTCGATTAGATTCCAGTCTGTAACTCACTCCCGGGTATCTGTTATTCTATATATAAACCACCCCGAACCCCTCGATTAGATTCCAGTCTGTAACTCACTCCCGGGTATCTGTTATTCTATATATAAACCACCCGAACCCCTCGATTAGATTCCAGTCTGTAACTCACTCCCGGGTATCTGTTATTCTATATATAAACCACCCCGAACCCCTCGATTAGATTCCAGTCTGTAACTCACTCCCGGGTATCTGTTATTCTATATATAAACCACCCCGAACCCCTCGATTAGATTCCAGTCTGTAACTCACTCCCGGGTATCTGTTATTCTATATATAAACCACCCGAACCCCTCGATTAGATTCCAGTCTGTAACTCACTCCCGGGTATCTGTTATTCTATATATAAACCACCCCGAACCCCTCGATTAGATTCCAGTCTGTAACTCACTCCCGGGTATCTGTTATTCTATATATAAACCACCCGAACCCCTCGATTAGATTCCAGTCTGTAACTCACTCCCGGGTATCTGTTATTCTATATATAAACCACCCCGAACCCCTCGATTAGATTCCAGTCTGTAACTCACTCCCGGGTATCTGTTATTCTATATATAAACCACCCCGAACCCCTCGATTAGATTCCAGTCTGTAACTCACTCCCGGGTATCTGTTATTCTATATATAAACCACCCGAACCCCTCGATTAGATTCCAGTCTGTAACTCACTCCCGGGTATCTGTTATTCTATATATAAACCACCCGAACCCCTCGATTAGATTCCAGTCTGTAACTCACTCCCGGGTATCTGTTATTCTATATATAAACCACCCGAACCCCTCGATTAGATTCCAGTCTGTAACTCACTCCCGGGTATCTGTTATTCTATATATAAACCACCCCGAACCCCTCGATTAGATTCCAGTCTGTAACTCACTCCCGGGTATCTGTTATTCTATATATAAACCACCCCGAACCCCTCGATTAGATTCCAGTCTGTAACTCACTCCCGGGTATCTGTTATTCTATATATAAACCACCCGAACCCCTCGATTAGATTCCAGTCTGTAACTCACTCCCGGGTATCTGTTATTCTATATATAAACCACCCCGAACCCCTCGATTAGATTCCAGTCTGTAACTCACTCCCGGGTATCTGTTATTCTATATATAAACCACCCGAACCCCTCGATTAGATTCCAGTCTGTAACTCACTCCCGGGTATCTGTTATTCTATATATAAACCACCCGAACCCCTCGATTAGATTCCAGTCTGTAACTCACTCCCGGGTATCTGTTATTCTATATATAAACCACCCGAACCCCTCGATTAGATTCCAGTCTGTAACTCACTCCCGGGTATCTGTTATTCTATATATAAACCACCCGAACCCCTCGATTAGATTCCAGTCTGTAACTCACTCCCGGGTATCTGTTATTCTATATATAAACCACCCGAACCCCTCGATTAGATTCCAGTCTGTAACTCACTCCCGGGTATCTGTTATTCTATATATAAACCACCCGAACCCCTCGATTAGATTCCAGTCTGTAACTCACTCCCGGGTATCTGTTATTCTATATATAAACCACCCGAACCCCTCGATTAGATTCCAGTCTGTAACTCACTCCCGGGTATCTGTTATTCTATATATAAACCACCCGAACCCCTCGATTAGATTCCAGTCTGTAACTCACTCCCGGGTATCTGTTATTCTATATATAAACCACCCCGAACCCCTCGATTAGATTCCAGTCTGTAACTCACTCCCGGGTATCTGTTATTCTATATATAAACCACCCGAACCCCTCGATTAGATTCCAGTCTGTAACTCACTCCCGGGTATCTGTTATTCTATATATAAACCACCCCGAACCCCTCGATTAGATTCCAGTCTGTAACTCACTCCCGGGTATCTGTTATTCTATATATAAACCACCCCGAACCCCTCGATTAGATTCCAGTCTGTAACTCACTCCCGGGTATCTGTTATTCTATATATAAACCACCCGAACCCCTCGATTAGATTCCAGTCTGTAACTCACTCCCGGGTATCTGTTATTCTATATATAAACCACCCGAACCCCTCGATTAGATTCCAGTCTGTAACTCACTCCCGGGTATCTGTTATTCTATATATAAACCACCCGAACCCCTCGATTAGATTCCAGTCTGTAACTCACTCCCGGGTATCTGTTATTCTATATATAAACCACCCCGAACCCCTCGATTAGATTCCAGTCTGTAACTCACTCCCGGGTATCTGTTATTCTATATATAAACCACCCGAACCCCTCGATTAGATTCCAGTCTGTAACTCACTCCCGGGTATCTGTTATTCTATATATAAACCACCCGAACCCCTCGATTAGATTCCAGTCTGTAACTCACTCCCGGGTATCTGTTATTCTATATATAAACCACCCCGAACCCCTCGATTAGATTCCAGTCTGTAACTCACTCCCGGGTATCTGTTATTCTATATATAAACCACCCGAACCCCTCGATTAGATTCCAGTCTGTAACTCACTCCCGGGTATCTGTTATTCTATATATAAACCACCCGAACCCCTCGATTAGATTCCAGTCTGTAACTCACTCCCGGGTATCTGTTATTCTATATATAAACCACCCGAACCCCTCGATTAGATTCCAGTCTGTAACTCACTCCCGGGTATCTGTTATTCTATATATAAACCACCCGAACCCCTCGATTAGATTCCAGTCTGTAACTCACTCCCGGGTATCTGTTATTCTATATATAAACCACCCGAACCCCTCGATTAGATTCCAGTCTGTAACTCACTCCCGGGTATCTGTTATTCTATATATAAACCACCCCGAACCCCTCGATTAGATTCCAGTCTGTAACTCACTCCCGGGTATCTGTTATTCTATATATAAACCACCCGAAACCCTCGATTAGATTCCAGTCTGTAACTCACTCCCGGGTATCTGTTATTCTATATATAAACCACCCCGAACCCCTCGATTAGATTCCAGTCTGTAACTCACTCCCGGGTATCTGTTATTCTATATATAAACCACCCCGAACCCCTCGATTAGATTCCAGTCTGTAACTCACTCCCGGGTATCTGTTATTCTATATATAAACCACCCGAACCCCTCGATTAGATTCCAGTCTGTAACTCACTCCCGGGTATCTGTTATTCTATATATAAACCACCCCGAACCCCTCGATTAGATTCCAGTCTGTAACTCACTCCCGGGTATCTGTTATTCTATATATAAACCACCCGAACCCCTCGATTAGATTCCAGTCTGTAACTCACTCCCGGGTATCTGTTATTCTATATATAAACCACCCGAACCCCTCGATTAGATTCCAGTCTGTAACTCACTCCCGGGTATCTGTTATTCTATATATAAACCACCCGAACCCCTCGATTAGATTCCAGTCTGTAACTCACTCCCGGGTATCTGTTATTCTATATATAAACCACCCGAACCCCTCGATTAGATTCCAGTCTGTAACTCACTCCCGGGTATCTGTTATTCTATATATAAACCCCCGAACCCCTCGATTAGATTCCAGTCTGTAACTCACTCCCGGGTATCTGTTATTCTATATATAAACCACCCGAACCCCTCGATTAGATTCCAGTCTGTAACTCACTCCCGGGTATCTGTTATTCTATATACAAACCACCCTCACCCCTCGATTAGATTCCAGTCTGTAACTCAGTCCCGGGTATCTGTTATTCTATATATGAAGCACACCGAACCCCTCGATTAGATACCTGTCTGTAATTCACTCCCGGGTATCTGTTATTCTATATATATAAACCCCCCCGAACCCCTCGATTAGATTCCAGTCTGTAACTCACTCCCGGGTATCTGTTATTCTACATATAAACCACCCCGAACCCCTCGATTAGATTCCAGTCTGTAACTCACTCCCGGGTATCTGTTATTCTATATATAAACCACCCACACCCCTCGATTAGATTCCAGTCTGTAACTCACTCCCGGGTATCTGTTATTCTATATATAAACCACCCGAACCCCTCGATTAGATTCCAGTCTGTAACTCACTCCCGGGTATCTGTTATTCTATATATAAACCACCCGAACCCCTCGATTAGATTCCAGTCTGTAACTCACTCCCGGGTATCTGTTATTCTATATATAAACCACCCCGAACCCCTCGATTAGATTCCAGTCTGTAACTCACTCCCGGGTATCTGTTATTCTATATATAAACCACCCCGAACCCCTCGATTAGATTCCAGTCTGTAACTCACTCCCGGGTATCTGTTATTCTATATATAACCCCCCGAACCCCTCGATTAGATTCCAGTCTGTAACTCACTCCCGGGTATCTGTTATTCTATATATAAACCACCCCGAACCCCTCGATTAGATTCCAGTCTGTAACTCACTCCCGGGTATCTGTTATTCTATATATAAACCACCCCGAACCCCTCGATTAGATTCCAGACTGTAACTCACTCCCGGGTATCTGTTATTCTATATATAAACCACCCCGAACCCCTCGATTAGATTCCAGTCTGTAACTCACTCCCGGGTATCTGTTATTCTATATATAAACCACCCTGAACCCCTCGATTAGATTCCAGTCTGTAACTCACTCCCGGGTATCTGTTATTCTATATATAAACCACCCGAACCCCTCGATTAGATTCCAGTCTGTAACTCACTCCCGGGTATCTGTTATTCTATATATAAACCCCCGAACCCCTCGATTAGATTTCAGTCTGTAACTCACTCCCGGGTATCTGTTATTCTATATATAAACCACCCGAACCCCTCGATTAGATTCCAGTCTGTAACTCACTCCCGGGTATCTGTTATTCTATATATAAACCACCCGAACCCCTCGATTAGATTCCAGTCTGTAACTCACTCCCGGGTATCTGTTATTCTATATATAAACCACCCGAACCCCTCGATTAGATTCCAGTCTGTAACTCACTCCCGGGTATCTGTTATTCTATATATAAACCACCCCGAACCCCTCGATTAGATTCCAGTCTGTAACTCACTCCCGGGTATCTGTTATTCTATATATAAACCACCCCGAACCCCTCGATTAGATTCCAGTCTGTAACTCACTCCCGGGTATCTGTTATTCTATATATAAACCACCCGAACCCCTCGATTAGATTCCAGTCTGTAACTCACTCCCGGGTATCTGTTATTCTATATATAAACCACCCGAACCCCTCGATTAGATTCCAGTCTGTAACTCACTCCCGGGTATCTGTTATTCTATATATAAACCACCCGAACCCCTCGATTAGATTCCAGTCTGTAACTCACTCCCGGGTATCTGTTATTCTATATATAAACCACCCGAACCCCTCGATTAGATTCCAGTCTGTAACTCACTCCCGGGTATCTGTTATTCTATATATAAACCACCCGAACCCCTCGATTAGATTCCAGTCTGTAACTCACTCCCGGGTATCTGTTATTCTATATATAAACCACCCGAACCCCTCGATTAGATTCCAGTCTGTAACTCACTCCCGGGTATCTGTTATTCTATATATAAACCCCCCGAACCCCTCGATTAGATTACAGTCTGTAACTCACTCCCGTGTATCTGTTATTCTATATATAAACAACACCAGACCCCTCGATTAGATTCCAGTCTGTAACTCACGCCCGGGTATCTGTTATTCTATATATAAACCACCCCGAACCCCTCGATTAGATTCCAGTCTGTAACTCACTCCCGGGTATCTGTTATTCTATATATAAACCACCCCGAACCCCTCGATTAGATTCCAGTCTGTAACTCACTCCCGGGTATCTGTTATTCTATATATAAACCACCCGAACCCCTCGATTAGATTCCAGTCTGTAACTCACTCCCGGGTATCTGTTATTCTATATATAAACCCCCGAACCCCTCGATTAGATTCCAGTCTGTAACTCACTCCCGGGTATCTGTTATTCTATATATAAACCACCCGAACCCCTCGATTAGATTCCAGTCTGTAACTCACTCCCGGGTATCTGTTATTCTATATATAAACCACCCGAACCCCTCGATTAGATTCCAGTCTGTAACTCACTCCCGGGTATCTGTTATTCTATATATAAACCACCCGAACCCCTCGATTAGATTCCAGTCTGTAACTCACTCCCGGGTATCTGTTATTCTATATATAAACCACCCGAACCCCTCGATTAGATTCCAGTCTGTAACTCACTCCCGGGTATCTGTTATTCTATATATAAACCACCCGAACCCCTCGATTAGATTCCAGTCTGTAACTCACTCCCGGGTATCTGTTATTCTATATATAAACCCCCGAACCCCTCGATTAGATTCCAGTCTGTAACTCACTCCCGGGTATCTGTTATTCTATATATAAACCACCCGAACCCCTCGATTAGATTCCAGTCTGTAACTCACTCCCGGGTATCTGTTATTCTATATATAAACCACCCCGAACCCCTCGATTAGATTCCAGTCTGTAACTCACTCCCGGGTATCTGTTATTCTATATATAAACCACCCCGAACCCCTCGATTAGATTCCAGTCTGTAACTCACTCCCGGGTATCTGTTATTCTATATATAAACCACCCGAACCCCTCGATTAGATTCCAGTCTGTAACTCACTCCCGGGTATCTGTTATTCTATATATAAACCACCCCGAACCCCTCGATTAGATTCCAGTCTGTAACTCACTCCCGGGTATCTGTTATTCTATATATAAACCACCCGAACCCCTCGATTAGATTCCAGTCTGTAACTCACTCCCGGGTATCTGTTATTCTATATATAAACCACCCGAACCCCTCGATTAGATTCCAGTCTGTAACTCACTCCCGGGTATCTGTTATTCTATATATAAACCACCCGAACCCCTCGATTAGATTCCAGTCTGTAACTCACTCCCGGGTATCTGTTATTCTATATATAAACCACCCGAACCCCTCGATTAGATTCCAGTCTGTAACTCACTCCCGGGTATCTGTTATTCTATATATAAACCACCCGAACCCCTCGATTAGATTCCAGTCTGTAACTCACTCCCGGGTATCTGTTATTCTATATATAAACCACCCGAACCCCTCGATTAGATTCCAGTCTGTAACTCACTCCCGGGTATCTGTTATTCTATATATAAACCACCCCGAACCCCTCGATTAGATTCCAGTCTGTAACTCACTCCCGGGTATCTGTTATTCTATATATAAACCACCCCGAACCCCTCGATTAGATTCCAGTCTGTAACTCACTCCCGGGTATCTGTTATTCTATATATAAACCACCCGAACCCCTCGATTAGATTCCAGTCTGTAACTCACTCCCGGGTATCTGTTATTCTATATATAAACCACCCGAACCCCTCGATTAGATTCCAGTCTGTAACTCACTCCCGGGTATCTGTTATTCTATATATAAACCACCCGAACCCCTCGATTAGATTCCAGTCTGTAACTCACTCCCGGGTATCTGTTATTCTATATATAAACCACCCGAACCCCTCGATTAGATTCCAGTCTGTAACTCACTCCCGGGTATCTGTTATTCTATATATAAACCACCCCGAACCCCTCGATTAGATTCCAGTCTGTAACTCACTCCCGGGTATCTGTTATTCTATATATAAACCCCCGAACCCCTCGATTAGATTCCAGTCTGTAACTCACTCCCGGGTATCTGTTATTCTATATATAAACCACCCCGAACCCCTCGATTAGATTCCAGTCTGTAACTCACTCCCGGGTATCTGTTATTCTATATATAAACCACCCGAACCCCTCGATTAGATTCCAGTCTGTAACTCACTCCCGGGTATCTGTTATTCTATATATAAACCACCCGAACCCCTCGATTAGATTCCAGTCTGTAACTCACTCCCGGGTATCTGTTATTCTATATATAAAACACCCCGAACCCCTCGATTAGATTCCAGTCTGTAACTCACTCCCGGGTATCTGTTATTCTATATATAAACAACCCGAACCCCTCGATTAGATTCCAGTCTGTAACTCACTCCCGGGTATCTGTTATTCTATATATAAACCACCCGAACCCCTCGATTAGATTCCAGTCTGTAACTCACTCCAGAGTATCTGTTATTCTATATATAAACCACCCCGAACCCCTCGATTAGATTCCAGTCTGTAACTCACTCCCGGGTATCTGTTATTCTATATATAAACCACCCCGAACCCCTCGATTAGATTCCAGTCTGTAACTCACTCCCGGGTATCTGTTATTCTATATATAAACCACCCGAACCCCTCGATTAGATTCCAGTCTGTAACTCACTCCCGGGTATCTGTTATTCTATATATA
This sequence comes from Carcharodon carcharias, assembly GCF_017639515.1. Taxonomy (NCBI): domain Eukaryota; kingdom Metazoa; phylum Chordata; class Chondrichthyes; order Lamniformes; family Lamnidae; genus Carcharodon; species Carcharodon carcharias. The sequence continues at coordinate 1,992,450 of NC_054493.1, forward strand.
AACCACCCGAACCCCTCGATTAGATTCCAGTCTGTAACTCACTCCCGGGTATCTGTTATTCTATATATAAACCACCCCGAACCCCTCGATTAGATTCCAGTCTGTAACTCACTCCCGGGTATCTGTTATTCTATATATAAACCACCCGAACCCCTCGATTAGATTCCAGTCTGTAACTCACTCCCGGGTATCTGTTATTCTATATATAAACCACCCCGAACCCCTCGATTAGATTCCAGTCTGTAACTCACTCCCGGGTATCTGTTATTCTATATATAAACCACCCGAACCCCTCGATTAGATTCCAGTCTGTAACTCACTCCCGGGTATCTGTTATTCTATATATAAACCACCCGAACCCCTCGATTAGATTCCAGTCTGTAACTCACTCCCGGGTATCTGTTATTCTATATATAAACCACCCCGAACCCCTCGATTAGATTCCAGTCTGTAACTCACTCCCGGGTATCTGTTATTCTATATATAAACCCCCGAACCCCTCGATTAGATTCCAGTCTGTAACTCACTCCCGGGTATCTGTTATTCTATATATAAACCACCCGAACCCCTCGATTAGATTCCAGTCTGTAACTCACTCCCGGGTATCTGTTATTCTATATATAAACCACCCCGAACCCCTCGATTAGATTCCAGTCTGTAACTCACTCCCGGGTATCTGTTATTCTATATATAAACCACCCCGAACCCCTCGATTAGATTCCAGTCTGTAACTCACTCCCGGGTATCTGTTATTCTATATATAAACCACCCCGAACCCCTCGATTAGATTCCAGTCTGTAACTCACTCCCGGGTATCTGTTATTCTATATATAAACCACCCGAACCCCTCGATTAGATTCCAGTCTGTAACTCACTCCCGGGTATCTGTTATTCTATATATAAACCACCCGAACCCCTCGATTAGATTCCAGTCTGTAACTCACTCCCGGGTATCTGTTATTCTATATATAAACCACCCCGAACCCCTCGATTAGATTCCAGTCTGTAACTCACTCCCGGGTATCTGTTATTCTATATATAAACCACCCGAACCCCTCGATTAGATTCCAGTCTGTAACTCACTCCCGGGTATCTGTTATTCTATATATAAACCACCCGAACCCCTCGATTAGATTCCAGTCTGTAACTCACTCCCGGGTATCTGTTATTCTATATATAAACCACCCCGAACCCCTCGATTAGATTCCAGTCTGTAACTCACTCCCGGGTATCTGTTATTCTATATATAAACCACCCCGAACCCCTCGATTAGATTCCAGTCTGTAACTCACTCCCGGGTATCTGTTATTCTATATATAAACCACCCCGAACCCCTCGATTAGATTCCAGTCTGTAACTCACTCCCGGGTATCTGTTATTCTATATATAAACCACCCCGAACCCCTCGATTAGATTCCAGTCTGTAACTCACTCCCGGGTATCTGTTATTCTATATATAAACCACCCGAACCCCTCGATTAGATTCCAGTCTGTAACTCACTCCCGGGTATCTGTTATTCTATATATAAACCACCCGAACCCCTCGATTAGATTCCAGTCTGTAACTCACTCCCGGGTATCTGTTATTCTATATATAAACCACCCGAACCCCTCGATTAGATTCCAGTCTGTAACTCACTCCCGGGTATCTGTTATTCTATATATAAACCACCCCGAACCCCTCGATTAGATTCCAGTCTGTAACTCACTCCCGGGTATCTGTTATTCTATATATAAACCACCCCGAACCCCTCGATTAGATTCCAGTCTGTAACTCACTCCCGGGTATCTGTTATTCTATATATAAACCACCCGAACCCCTCGATTAGATTCCAGTCTGTAACTCACTCCCGGGTATCTGTTATTCTATATATAAACCACCCGAACCCCTCGATTAGATTCCAGTCTGTAACTCACTCCCGGGTATCTGTTATTCTATATATAAACCACCCGAACCCCTCGATTAGATTCCAGTCTGTAACTCACTCCCGGGTATCTGTTATTCTATATATAAACCACCCGAACCCCTCGATTAGATTCCAGTCTGTAACTCACTCCCGGGTATCTGTTATTCTATATATAAACCACCCCGAACCCCTCGATTAGATTCCAGTCTGTAACTCACTCCCGGGTATCTGTTATTCTATATATAAACCACCCGAACCCCTCGATTAGATTCCAGTCTGTAACTCACTCCCGGGTATCTGTTATTCTATATATAAACCACCCGAACCCCTCGATTAGATTCCAGTCTGTAACTCACTCCCGGGTATCTGTTATTCTATATATAAACCACCCGAACCCCTCGATTAGATTCCAGTCTGTAACTCACTCCCGGGTATCTGTTATTCTATATATAAACCACCCGAACCCCTCGATTAGATTCCAGTCTGTAACTCACTCCCGGGTATCTGTTATTCTATATATAAACCACCCCGAACCCCTCGATTAGATTCCAGTCTGTAACTCACTCCCGGGTATCTGTTATTCTATATATAAACCCCCCGAACCCCTCGATTAGATTCCAGTCTGTAACTCACTCCCGGGTATCTGTTATTCTATATATAAACACCCCGAACCCCTCGATTAGATTCCAGTCTGTAACTCACTCCCGGGTATCTGTTATTCTATATATAACCCCCCCGAACCCCTCGATTAGATTCCAGTCTGTAACTCACTCCCGGGTATCTGTTATTCTATATATAAACACCCCGAACCCCTCGATTAGATTCCAGTCTGTAACTCACTCCCGGGTATCTGTTATTCTATATATAAAACCCCGAACCCCTCGATTAGATTCCAGTCTGTAACTCACTCCCGGGTATCTGTTATTCTATATATAAACCACCCGAACCCCTCGATTAGATTCCAGTCTGTAACTCACTCCCGGGTATCTGTTATTCTATATATAAACCACCCGAACCCCTCGATTAGATTCCAGTCTGTAACTCACTCCCGGGTATCTGTTATTCTATATATAAACCACCCGAACCCCTCGATTAGATTCCAGTCTGTAACTCACTCCCGGGTATCTGTTATTCTATATATAAACCACACCGAACCCCTCGATTAGATTCCAGTCTGTAACTCACTCCCGGGTATCTGTTATTCTATATATAAACCACCCGAACCCCTCGATTAGATTCCAGTCTGTAACTCACTCCCGGGTATCTGTTATTCTATATATAAACCACCCGAACCCCTCGATTAGATTCCAGTCTGTAACTCACTCCCGGGTATCTGTTATTCTATATATAAACCACCCGAACCCCTCGATTAGATTCCAGTCTGTAACTCACTCCCGGGTATCTGTTATTCTATATATAAACCACCCGAACCCCTCGATTAGATTCCAGTCTGTAACTCACTCCCGGGTATCTGTTATTCTATATATAAACCACCCGAACCCCTCGATTAGATTCCAGTCTGTAACTCACTCCCGGGTATCTGTTATTCTATATATAAACCACCCGAACCCCTCGATTAGATTCCAGTCTGTAACTCACTCCCGGGTATCTGTTATTCTATATATAAACCACCCGAACCCCTCGATTAGATTCCAGTCTGTAACTCACTCCCGGGTATCTGTTATTCTATATATAAACCACCCGAACCCCTCGATTAGATTCCAGTCTGTAACTCACTCCAGAGTATCTGTTATTCTATATATAAACCACCCCGAACCCCTCGATTAGATTCCAGTCTGTAACTCACTCCCGGGTATCTGTTATTCTATATATAAACCACCCCGAACCCCTCGATTAGATTCCAGTCTGTAACTCACTCCCGGGTATCTGTTATTCTATATATAAACCACCCCGAACCCCTCGATTAGATTCCAGTCTGTAACTCACTCCCGGGTATCTGTTATTCTATATATAAACCACCCCGAACCCCTCGATTAGATTCCAGTCTGTAACTCACTCCCGGGTATCTGTTATTCTATATATAAACCAGCCCGAAACCGTCGATTAGATTCCAGTCTGTAACTCACTCCCGGGTATCTGTTATTCTATATATAAAACCACCCGAACCCCTCGTTTAGATTCCAGTCTGTAACTCACTCCCGGGTATCTGTTATTCTATATATAAACCACCCGAAAACTTCGATTAGATTCCAGTCTGTAACTCACTCCTGGGTGTCTGTTAATCTGTATATAAACAACCCGAACACCTCGATTAGATTCCAGTCTGTAACTGAGTTCCAGGTATCTGTTATTCTTTATATAAACCCCCACGAATCCCTCCAATAAACTCCAGTCTGTAACTCACTCCCGGGTATCTGTTATTCTATATAAAAACCACCACGGACCCCTCGATTAGATTCCAGTCCATAACTCACTCCCGGGTATCTGTTATTCTATATATAAACACCCCGAACCCCTCGATTAGATTCCAGTCTGTAACTCACTCCCGGGTATCTGTTATTCTATATATAAACCACCCGAACCCCTCGATTAGATTCCAGTCTGTAACTCACTCCCGGGTATCTGTTATTCTATATATAAACCACCCCGAACCCCTCGATTAGATTCCAGTCTGTAACTCACTCCCGGGTATCTGTTATTCTATATATAAACCACCCGAACCCCTCGATTAGATTCCAGTCTGTAACTCACTCCCGGGTATCTGTTATTCTATATATAAACCACCCGATCCCCTCGATTAGATTCCAGTCTGTAACTCACTCCGGGGTATCTGTTATTCTATATATAAACCACCCCGAACCCCTCGATTAGATTCCAGTCTGTAACTCACTCCCGGGTATCTGTTATTCTATATATAAACCACCCGAACCCCTCGATTAGATTCCAGTCTGTAACTCACTCCCGGGTATCTGTTATTCTATATATAAACCCCCCTAAACCCTCGATTAGATTCCAGTCTGTAACTCACTCCCGGGTATCTGTCATACTATATATAAACCCCCCGAACCTCTCGATTAGCTTCCAGTCTGTAACTCACTAATGGGTATCTGATATTCTATATACAAACACACCGAACCCCTCGATTAGATTCCAGTCTGTAACTCACTCCCGGGTATCTGTTATTCTATATATAAACCACCCCGAACCCCTCGATTAGATTCCAGTCTGTAACTCACTCCCGGGTATCTGTTATTCTATATATAAACCACCCCAAAACCCTCGATTAGATTCCAGTCTGTAACTCACTCCCGGGTATCTGTTATTCTGTATATAAACACCACCGAACCCCTCGATTAGATACCAGTCTGTAACTCACTCCCGGGTATCTGTTATTCTATATATAAACACACCCGAAACCCTCGATTAGATTCCAGTTTGTAACTCACTCCTGGGTATCTGTTATTCTATATATAAACCACCCCGAACCCCTCGATTAGATTCCAGTCTGTAACTCACTCCCGGGTATCTGTTATTCTATATATAAACCACCCCACCCCTCGATTAGATTCCAGTCTGTAACTCACTCCCGGGTATCTGTTATTCTATATAAAACACCCCGAACCCCTCGATTAGATTCCAGTCTGTAACTCACTCCCGGGTATCTGTTATTCTATATATAAACCACCCCGAACCCCTCGATTAGATTCCAGTCTGTAACTCACTCCCGGGTATCTGTTATTCTATATATAAACCACCCCGAACCCCTCGATTAGATTCCAGTCTGTAACTCACTCCCGGGTATCTGTTATTCTATATATAAACCACCCGAACCCCTCGATTAGATTCCAGTCTGTAACTCACTCCCGGGTATCTGTTATTCTATATATAAACCACCCCGAACCCCTCGATTAGATTCCAGTCTGTAACTCACTCCCGGGTATCTGTTATTCTATATATAAACCACCCCGAACCCCTCGATTAGATTCCAGTCTGTAACTCACTCCCGGGTATCTGTTATTCTATATATAAACCACCCGAACCCCTCGATTAGATTCCAGTCTGTAACTCACTCCCGGGTATCTGTTATTCTATATATAAACCACCCCGAACCCTCGATTAGATTCCAGTCTGTAACTCACTCCCGGGTATCTGTTATTCTATATATAAACCACCCGAACCCCTCGATTAGATTCCAGTCTGTAACTCACTCCCGGGTATCTGTTATTCTATATATAAACCACCCGAACCCCTCGATTAGATTCCAGTCTGTAACTCACTCCCGGGTATCTGTTATTCTATATATAAACCACCCGAACCCCTCGATTAGATTCCAGTCTGTAACTCACTCCCGGGTATCTGTTATTCTATATATAAAACCCCAACCCCTCGATTAGATTCCAGTCTGTAACTCACTCCCGGGTATCTGTTATTCTATATATAAACCACCCTGAACCCCTCGATTAGATTCCAGTCTGTAACTCACTCCCGGGTATCTGTTATTCTATATATAAACCACCCGAACCCTCGATTAGATTCCAGTCTGTAACTCACTCCCGGGTATCTGTTATTCTATATATAAACCACCCGAACCCCTCGATTAGATTCCAGTCTGTAACTCACTCCCGGGTATCTGTTATTCTATATATAAACCACCCCGAACCCCTCGATTAGATTCCAGTCTGTAACTCACTCCCGGGTATCTGTTATTCTATATATAAACCACCCCGAACCCCTCGATTAGATTCCAGTCTGTAACTCACTCCCGGGTATCTGTTATTCTATATATAAACCACCCCGAACCCCTCGATTAGATTCCAGTCTGTAACTCACTCCCGGGTATCTGTTATTCTATATATAAACCACCCGAACCCCTCGATTAGATTCCAGTCTGTAACTCACTCCCGGGTATCTGTTATTCTATATATAAACCACCCGAACCCCTCGATTAGATTCCAGTCTGTAACTCACTCCCGGGTATCTGTTATTCTATATATAAACCACCCGAACCCCTCGATTAGATTCCAGTCTGTAACTCACTCCCGGGTATCTGTTATTCTATATATAAACCACCCCGAACCCCTCGATTAGATTACAGTCTGTAACTCACTCCCGGGTATCTGTTATTCTATATATAAACCACCCGAACCCCTCGATTAGATTCCAGTCTGTAACTCACTCCCGGGTATCTGTTATTCTATATATAAACCACCCGAACCCCTCGATTAGATTCCAGTCTGTAACTCACTCCCGGGTATCTGTTATTCTATATATAAACCACCCCGAACCCTCGATTAGATTCCAGTCTGTAACTCACTCCCGGGTATCTGTTATTCTATATATAAACCACCCGAACCCCTCGATTAGATTCCAGTCTGTAACTCACTCCCGGGTATCTGTTATTCTATATATAAACCACCCCGAACCCCTCGATTAGATTCCAGTATGTAACTCACTCCCGGGTATCTGTTATTCTATATATAAACCACCCCGAACCCCTCGATTAGATTCCAGTCTGTAACTCACTCCCGGGTATCTGTTATTCTATATATAAACCCCCGAACCCCTCGATTAGATTCCAGTCTGTAACTCACTCCCGGGTATCTGTTATTCTATATATAAACCACCCGAACCCCTCGATTAGATTCCAGTCTGTAACTCACTCCCGGGTATCTGTTATTCTATATATAAACCACCCGAACCCCTCGATTAGATTCCAGTCTGTAACTCACTCCCGGGTATCTGTTATTCTATATATAAACCCCCGAACCCCTCGATTAGATTCCAGTCTGTAACTCACTCCCGGGTATCTGTTATTCTATATATAAACCACCCGAACCCCTCGATTAGATTCCAGTCTGTAACTCACTCCCGGGTATCTGTTATTCTATATATAAAACACCCCGAACCCCTCGATTAGATTCCAGTCTGTAACTCACTCCCGGGTATCTGTTATTCTATATATAAAGCCCCCGAACCCCTCGATTAGATTCCAGTCTGTAACTCACTCCCGGGTATCTGTTATTCTATATATAAACCACCCGAACCCCTCGATTAGATTCCAGTCTGTAACTCACTCCCGGGTATCTGTTATTCTATATATAAACCACCCGAACCCCTCGATTAGATTCCAGTCTGTAACTCACTCCCGGGTATCTGTTATTCTATATATAAACCACCCCGAACCCCTCGATTAGATTCCAGTCTGTAACTCACTCCCGGGTATCTGTTATTCTATATATAAACCACCCCGAACCCCTCGATTAGATTCCAGTCTGTAACTCACTCCCGGGTATCTGTTATTCTATATATAAACCACCCGAACCCTCGATTAGATTCCAGTCTGTAACTCACTCCCGGGTATCTGTTATTCTATATATAAACCACCCGAACCCCTCGATTAGATTCCAGTCTGTAACTCACTCCCGGGTATCTGTTATTCTATATATAAACCACCCGAACCCCTCGATTAGATTCCAGTCTGTAACTCACTCCCGGGTATCTGTTATTCTATATATAAACCACCCGAACCCCTCGATTAGATTCCAGTCTGTAACTCACTCCCGGGTATCTGTTATTCTATATATAAACCACCCGAACCCCTCGATTAGATTCCAGTCTGTAACTCACTCCCGGGTATCTGTTATTCTATATATAAACCACCCGAACCCCTCGATTAGATTCCAGTCTGTAACTCACTCCCGGGTATCTGTTATTTATATATAAAAACCCCGAACCCCTCGATTAGATTCCAGTCTGTAACTCACTCCCGGGTATCTGTTATTCTATATATAAACCACCCCGAACCCCTCGATTAGATTCCAGTCTGTAACTCACTCCCGGGTATCTGTTATTCTATATATAAACCACCCGAACCCCTCGATTAGATTCCAGTCTGTAACTCACTCCGGGTATCTGTTATTCTATATATAAACCACCCCGAACCCCTCGATTAGATTCCAGTCTGTAACTCACTCCCGGGTATCTGTTATTCTATATATAAACCACCCGAACCCCTCGATTAGATTCCAGTCTGTAACTCACTCCCGGGTATCTGTTATTCTATATATAAACCACCCGAACCCCTCGATTAGATTCCAGTCTGTAACTCACTCCCGGGTATCTGTTATTCTATATATAAACCACCCCGAACCCCTCGATTAGATTCCAGTCTGTAACTCACTCCCGGGTATCTGTTATTCTATATATAAACCACCCCGAACCCCTCGATTAGATTCCAGTCTGTAACTCACTCCCGGGTATCTGTTATTCTATATATAAACCACCCCGAACCCCTCGATTAGATTCCAGTCTGTAACTCACTCCCGGGTATCTGTTATTCTATATATAAACCACCCCGAAACCCTCGATTGGATTCCAGTCTGTATTCACTCACGGGTATCTGTTATTCTAAATAAGAACCACCCGAATCCCTCGATTAGATTCCAGTCTGTAACTCACTCCCGGGTATCTGTTATTCTATATATAAACCACCCCGAACCCCTCGATTAGATTCCAGTCTGTAACTCACTCCCGGGTATCTGTTATTCTATATATAATCCACCCGCACCCCTCGATTATATTCTAGTCTGTAACTCACTCCCGGGTGTTTGTTATTCTATATATAAACCACCCCGAAACCCTCGATTAGATTCCAGTCTGTAACTCACTCCCGGGTATCTGTTATTCTATATATAAACCACCCCGAACCCCTCGATTAGATTCCAGTCTGTAACTCACTCCCGGGTATCTGTTATTCTATATATAAACCACCCGAACCCTCGATTAGATTCCAATCTGTAACTCACTCCCGGGTATCTGTTATTTTATATATAAACCACCCGAACCCCTCGATTAGATTCCAGTCTGTAACTCACTCCCGGGTATCTGTTATTCTATATATAAACCTCCTGAACCCCTCGATTAGATTCCAGTCTGTAACTCGCTCCCGGGTTTCTGTTATTGTATTTATAAACCACCCGAACCCCTCGATTAGATTCCAGTCTGTAACTCACTCCCGGGTATCTGTTATTCTATATATAACGCACCCGAACCCCTCGATTAGATTCCAGTCCGAAACTCACTCCCGGGTACATGTTATTCTATATATAAAGCACCCGAAACCCTCGATTAGATTCCAGTCTGTAACTCACTCCCGGGTATCTGTTATTCTATATATAAACCACCCCGAAACCGTCGATTGGATTCCAGTCTGTAACTCACTCCCGGGTATCTGTTATTCTATATATAAAACCACCCGAACCCCTCGATTAGATTCCAGTCTGTAACTCACTCCCGGGTATCTGTTATTCTATATATAAACCACCCCGAACCCCTCGATTAGATTCCAGTCTGTAACTCACTCCCGGGTATCTGTTATTCTATATATAAACCACCCCGAACCCCTCGATTAGATTCCAGTCTGTAACTCACTCCCGGGTATCTGTTATTCTACATATAAACCACCCGAAACCCTCGATTAGATTCCAGTCTGTAACTCACTCCCGGGTATCTGTTATTCTATATATAAACCTACCCGAACCCCTCGATTAGATTCCAGTCTGTAACTCACTCCCGGGTATCTGTTATTCTATTCATAAACCACCACGAACCACTCGATTAGATTCCAGTCTGTAACTCACTCCCGGGTATCTGTTATTCTATATATAAACCACCCGAACCCCTCGATTAGATTCCAGTCTGTAACTCACTTCCAGGTATCTGTTATTCTATATATAAACCACCCCGAACCCCTCGATTAGATTCCAGTCTGTAACTCACTCCCGGGTATCTGTTATTCTATATATAAACCACCCCGAACCCCTCGATTAGATTCCAGTCTGTAACTCACTCCCGGGTATCTGTTATTCTATATATAAACCACCCGAAACCCTCGATTAGATTCCAGTCTGTAACACACTCCCGGGTATCTGTTATTCTATATATAAACCACCCGAACCCCTCGATTAGATTCCAGTCTGTAACTCACTCCCGGGTATCTGTTATTCTATATATAAACCACCCGAACCCCTCGATTAGATTCCAGTCTGTAACTCACTCCCGGGTATCTGTTATTCTATATATAAACCACCCGAACCCCTCGATTAGATTCCAGTCTGTAATCACTCCAGAGTATCTGTTATTCTATATATAAACCACCCCGAAACCCTCGATTAGATTCCAGTCTGTAACTCACTCCCGGGTATCTGTTATTCTATATATAAACCACCCCGAACCCCTCGATTAGATTCCAGTCTGTAACTCACTCCCGGGTATCTGTTATTCTATATATAAACCACCCCGAACCCCTCGATTAGATTCCAGTCTGTAACTCACTCCCGGGTATCTGTTATTCTATATATAAACCACCCCGAACCTCTCGATTAGATTCCAGTCTGTAACCCACTCCCGGGTATCTGTTATTCTATATATAAACACCCCGAACACTCAATTAGATTCCAGTCTGTAACTCACTCTCGGGTATCTGTTATTCTATATATAAACCACCCCGAACCCCTCGATTAGATTCCAGTCTGTAACTCACTCCCGGGTATCTGTTATTCTATATATAAACCCCCGAACCCCTCGATTAGATTCCAGTCTGTAACTCACTCCCGGGTATCTCTTATTCTATATATAAACCCCCGAACCCCTCGATTAGATTCCAGTCTGTAACTCACTCCCGGGTATCTGTTATTCTATATATAAACTAGCCCCAAACCCTCGATTAGATTCCAGTCTGTAACTCACTCCCGGGTATCTGTTATTCTATATATAAACGACCCGAACCCCTCGATTAGATTCCAGTCTGTAACTCACTCCCGGGTATCTGTTATTCTATATATAAACCACCCCGAACCCCTCGATTAGATTCCAGTCTGTAACTCACTCCCGGGTATCTGTTATTCTATATATAAACCACCCGAACCCTCGATTAGATTCCAGTCTGTAACTCACTCCCGGGTATCTGTTATTCTATATATAAACCACCCCGAACCCTCGATTAGATTCCAGTCTGTAACTCACTCCCGGGTATCTGTTATTCTATATATAAACCACCCCGAACCCTCGATTAGATTCCAGTCTGTAACTCACTCCCGGGTATCTGTTATTCTATATATAAACCACCCGAACCCCTCGATTAGATTCCAGTCTGTAACTCACTCCCGGGTATCTGTTATTCTATATATAAACCCCCCGAACCCCTCGATTAGATTCCAGTCTGTAACTCACTCCCGGGTATCTGTTATTCTATATATAAACCACCCGAACCCCTCGATTAGATTCCAGTCTGTAACTCACTCCCGGGTATCTGTTATTCTATATATAAACCACCCCGAACCCCTCGATTAGATTCCAGTCTGTAACTCACTCCCGGGTATCTGTTATTCTATATATAAACCACCCGAACCCCTCGATTAGATTCCAGTCTGTAACTCACTCCCGGGTATCTGTTATTCTATATATAAACCACCCGAACCCCTCGATTAGATTCCAGTCTGTAACTCACTCCCGGGTATCTGTTATTCTATATATAAACCACCCGAACCCCTCGATTAGATTCCAGTCTGTAACTCACTCCCGGGTATCTGTTATTCTATATATAAACCACCCGAACCCTCGATTAGATTCCAGTCTGTAACTCACTCCCGGGTATCTGTTATTCTATATATAAACCACCCGAACCCCTCGATTAGATTCCAGTCTGTAACTCACTCCCGGGTATCTGTTATTCTATATATAAACCACCCGAACCCCTCGATTAGATTCCAGTCTGTAACTCACTCCCGGGTATCTGTTATTCTATATATAAACCACCCCGAACCCCTCGATTAGATTCCAGTCTGTAACTCACTCCCGGGTATCTGTTATTCTATATATAAACCACCCGAACCCTCGATTAGATTCCAGTCTGTAACTCACTCCCGGGTATCTGTTATTCTATATATAAACCACCCCGAACCCTCGATTAGATTCCAGTCTGTAACTCACTCCCGGGTATCTGTTATTCTATATATAAACCACCCCGAACCCCTCGATTAGATTCCAGTCTGTAACTCACTCCCGGGTATCTGTTATTCTATATATAAACCACCCCGAACCCTCGATTAGATTCCAGTCTGTAACTCACTCCCGGGTATCTGTTATTCTATATATAAACCACCCGAACCCCTCGATTAGATTCCAGTCTGTAACTCACTCCGGGTATCTGTTATTCTATATATAAACCCCCGAACCCCTCGATTAGATTCCAGTCTGTAACTCACTCCCGGGTATCTGTTATTCTATATATAAACCACCCCGAACCCCTCGATTAGATTCCAGTCTGTAACTCACTCCCGGGTATCTGTTATTCTATATATAAACACCCCGAACCCCTCGATTAGATTCCAGTCTGTAACTCACTCCCGGGTATCTGTTATTCTATATATAAACCACCCGAACCCCTCGATTAGATTCCAGTCTGTAACTCACTCCCGGGTATCTGTTATTCTATATATAAACCACCCCGAACCCCTCGATTAGATTCCAGTCTGTAACTCACTCCGGGTATCTGTTATTCTATATATAAACCACCCGAAACCCTCGATTAGATTCCAGTCTGTAACTCACTCCCGGGTATCTGTTATTCTATATATAAACCACCCGAACCCCTCGATTAGATTCCAGTCTGTAACTCACTCCCGGGTATCTGTTATTCTATATATAAACCACCCGAAACCCTCGATTAGATTCCAGTCTGTAACTCACTCCCGGGTATCTGTTATTCTATATATAAACCACCCCGAACCCCTCGATTAGATTCCAGTCTGTAACTCACTCCCGGGTATCTGTTATTCTATATATAAACCACCCCGAACCCCTCGATTAGATTCCAGTCTGTAACTCACTCCCGGGTATCTGTTATTCTATATATAAACCACCCCGAACCCCTCGATTAGATTCCAGTCTGTAACTCACTCCCGGGTATCTGTTATTCTATATATAAACCACCCGAACCCCTCGATTAGATTCCAGTCTGTAACTCACTCCCGGGTATCTGTTATTCTATATATAAACCACCCGAAACCCTCGATTAGATTCCAGTCTGTAACTCACTCCCGAGTATCTGTTCTTCTATATGTAAACCAAAATCCCTCCATCAGATTCCAGTCTGTAACTCACTCCCGGGTATCTGTTATTCTATATATAAACCACCCGAACCCTCGATTAGATTCCAGTCTGTAACTCACTCCCGGGTATCTGTTATTCTATATATAAACCACCCCACCCCTCGATTAGATTCCAGTCTGTAACTCACTCCCGGGTATCTGTTATTCTATATATAAACACCCGAACCCTCGATTAGATTCCAGTCTGTAACTCACTCCGGGTATCTGTTATTCTATATATAAACCACCCGAACCCCTCGATTAGATTCCAGTCTGTAACTCACTCCCGGGTATCTGTTATTCTATATATAAACCACCCCGAACCCCTCGATTAGATTCCAGTCTGTAACTCACTCCCGGGTATCTGTTATTCTATATATAAACCACCCGAACCCTCGATTAGATTCCAGTCTGTAACTCACTCCGGGTATCTGTTATTCTATATATAAACCACCCGAACCCTCGATTAGATTCCAGTCTGTAACTCACTCCCGGGTATCTGTTATTCTATATATAAACCACCCGAACCCCTCGATTAGATTCCAGTCTGTAACTCACTCCCGGGTATCTGTTATTCTATATATAAACCACCCGAACCCTCGATTAGATTCCAGTCTGTAACTCACTCCGGGTATCTGTTATTCTATATATAAACCACCCGAACCCCTCGATTAGATTCCAGTCTGTAACTCACTCCCGGGTATCTGTTATTCTATATATAAACCACCCGAACCCCTCGATTAGATTCCAGTCTGTAACTCACTCCCGGGTATCTGTTATTCTATATATAAACCACCCGAACCCCTCAATTAGATTCCAGCCTGTAACTCACTCCCGGGTATCTGTAATTCTATATATAAAACCACCCGAAACCTTAGATTAGATTCCAGTCTGTAACTCACTCTTGGTATCTGTTATTCTATATATAAACCACCCCGAACCCCTCGATTAGATTCCAGTCTGTAACTCACTCCTGGGTATCTGTTATTTTATAAATAAACCACACCGAACCCTCGATTAGATTCCAGTCTGTAACTCACTCCCGGGTATCTGTTATTCTATATATAAACCACCCGAACCCTCGATTAGATTCCAGTCTGTAACTCACTCCCGGGTATCTGTTATTCTATATATAAACCACCCGAACCCCTCGATTAGATTCCAGTCTTTAACTCACCCCGGGTATCTGTTGTTCTATATTTAATCCACCCCGAACCCCTCGATTAGATTCCAGTCTGTAACTCACTCCCGGGTATCTGTTATTCTATATACAAACCACCCCGAACCCCTCGATTAGATTCCAGTCTGTAACTCACTCCCGGGTATCTGTCATTCTGTATATAAATCACCCCGAAACCCTCGATTAGAATCCAGTCTGTAACTCACTCCCGGGTATCTGTTATTCTACATGTAAACCACCCCGAACCCCTCGATTATATTCCAGTCTGTAACTCACTTCCGGGTAAATGTTATTCTATATGTAAACCAACCCGAAACCCTCGATTAGATTCCACTCTGTAACTCACTTCCGGGTATCTGTTATTCTATATATAAAACAACCCCAAACCCTCGATTAGATTCCAGGCTGTAACTCACTCACGGTTATCAGTTATACTATATGTAAACCAGCCCGAAACCCTCGATTAGATTACAGTCTCTAACTCACTCCTGGGTATCTGTTATTCTATATATAAACCTCCCCACACCGCTCGAGAAGATTCCAGTCTGTAACTCACTCCCGGGTGTCTTTTATTCTAAATATAAAACAACCTGAAACCCTCCATTAGATACCAGTCAGGAACTCACTCCTGGGTATCTGTTATTCTATATATAAACCACCCCGAACCCCTCGATTAGGTTCCAGTCTGTAACTCACTCCCGGGTATCTGTTATTCTATATATAAACCACCCCGAACCCCTCGATTAGATTCCAGTCTGTAACTCACTCCCGGTTATCTGTTATTCTATATATGAAACACCCCGAACCCCTCGATTAGTTTCCAGTCTGTAAATCACTCACGGGTATCTGTTATTCTATATATTAAATACCCCGATCCGCTCGATTAGATTCCAGTCTGTAACGCACTCAAGGGTATCTGTTATTTTATATGTAAACCACCCCGAACCCCTCCATTAGATTCCAGTCTGTAACTCACTACCAGGTATCATTTATTCTATATATAAACCACCCCGAAACCCTCGATTAGATTCCGGTCTGTAACTCACACCTGGGTATCTGTTATTCTAAATATAAACCACCCCGAACGGATCGATTTAGATTCCAGTCTGTAACTCACTGCCCGGTAACTATTACTCTACATGTAAACCACCCCGAACCCCTCGATTAGTTTCCAGTCTGTAACTCGCTCCCCTGTATCTATTATTCTATATGTAAACCACCTCGAAAACCTCGATTAGATTCCATCTGTAACCCAATCCCGGGTATCTGTTATTCTATATATAAACCACCCCGAACCCCTCGATTAGATTCCAGTCTCTAACTCACTCCCGGGAGTCTGTTATTCTAAATATAAAACAACCTGAAACCCTCCTTTAGATTCCAGTCAGTAACTCACTCCCGGGTGTCTGTTATTCTATGTACAAACCAGCCCGAACCCCTCGATTAGATTCCAATCTGTAACTCACTCACGGGTATCTGTTATTCTATATGTAAACCACCCCGAACCCCTTGATTAGATTCCAGTCAGTAAGTCACATCCGGGTATCTGTTATTCTATATATAAACCATCCCGAAACCCTCGATTAGATTCCGGTCTGTGACTCACTCCCAGGTATCTGTTATTCTATATATAAACCACCCCGAAACCCTCGATTAGATTCCAGTCTGTATCTCACTCCGGGGTAGCTGTTATTTTATAAGTAAACCACCCCGAAACCCTCGATTAGATTCCATTCTGTAACTCACTCCCGGGTATCTGTTATTCTATATATAAACCACCCCAAACCTATCGATTAGATTCCAGTCTGTAACTCACTTCCGGGTATCTGTTATTCTATATATAAAACAACCCAAAACCCTCGATTAGATTCCAGTCTGTAACTCGCTCCCGTGTATCTATTATTCTATATGTAAACCACCTCGAAAACCTCGATTAGATTCCATCTGTAACCCAATCCCGGGTATCTGTTATTCTATATATAAACCACCACGAACCCCTCGATTATATTCCAGTCTGTAACTCACTCCCGGGTATCTGCTATTGTATAGATAAACCACTCCACAACCCTCGATAAGATTCCAGTCTGTAACTCACTCCCGGGTGTCTGTTATTCTATACATAAAACAACCCGAACCCCTCCATTAGATTCCTGTCTCTAACTCACTCCCGGGTATCTGTTATTCTATATATAAACCACACCGAAACTATCGATTAGGTTCCAGTCTGTAACTCACTCCCGGGTGTCTGTTATTCTATATATGAAACAACCCGAACCCCTCGATTAGATTCCAGTCTGTAACTCACTCCCGGGTATCTGTTATTCTATATGTAAACCACCCCGAACACCTCGATTAGATTCCAGTCTGTAAATCACTCCCGGGAGTCTTTTATTCTATATATAAAACACCCCGAAACCCTCGATTAGATTCCAGTCTAAAACTCACTCCCGGGTATCTATTATTCTATATGTAAACCACCCCGAACCGCTCGATAAAATTCCAGTCTGTAAATCTCTCGGGTATCTGTTATTCTACATGTAAACCACCCCGAACCCATCGATTAGATTGCGGTCTGTAACTCACTCCCAGGTATCTGTTATACTATATATAAACCTCCCTGAACCCCTCGATTAGATTCCAGTCTCTAACTCACTCCCGGGTATTTGTTATTCTATATATAAAACATCCCGTACCTCTCGATTAGATTCCAGTCTGTAACTCAATCCCGGGTATCTGATATTCTATATATAAACCACCCCAAACCCCTCGATTATGTTCCAGTCTGTAACTCACTCCCGGGTATCTGTTATTCTATATATAAAACACCCCAAACCCCTCGATTAGATTCCAGTCTGTAACTCACTCCCGGGTGTCTGTTATTCTATATATAAAACAACCCGAACCCCTCGATTAGATTCCAGTCTGTAACTCACTCCCGGGTATCTGTTATTCTATAAATAAACCACCCCGAACCCCTCCATTAGATTCCAGTCTGTAACTCACTCCCGGGTATTTGTTATTCTACATGTAATCCACCCCGAACCTCTCGATTAGATTCCAGTCTGTAACCACTCCAGGGTGTCTGTTATTCTATATATAAACCAACCCGAACCCCTCGATTAGATTCCAGTCTGTAACTCACTCCCGGGTACCTGTTATTCTATGTATAAACCATCCCGAAACCCTCGGTTAGGTTCCAGTCTGTAACTCACTCCCGGGTATCTATTATTCTATATATAAACCCCGCCGAACCCCTCGATTATATTCCAGTCTGTAACTCACTCACGGGTTTCTGTTATTCTATATATAAACCTACCCGAACCCCTCGATTAGATTCCAAACTGAAACTCACTCCCGGGTATCTGTTATTGTACATATAAAACACCCACACACCTCGATAAGATTCCAGTGTGTAATTCACTCCCGGGTATTTGTTATTCTATATATAAACCATCCCGAAACCCTCGATTAGATTCCGGTCTGTGACTCACTCCGGGGTATCTGTTATTCTATATATAAACCACCCCGAACCCCTCGATTAGATTCCAGTCTGTATCTCACTCCGGGGTATCTGTTATTTTATAAGTAAACCACCCCGAAACCCTCGATTAGATTCCATTCTGTAACTCACTCCCGGATATCTGTTATTCTATATATAAACCACCCCAAACCCCTCGATTAGATTCCAGTCTGTAACTCACTCCCGGGTATCTGTTATCCTATATATAAACCACCCCGAAACCCTCGATTAGATTCCAGTCTGTAACTCACTCCCGGGTATCTGTTGTTCTATATTTAATCCACCCCGAACCCCTCGATTAGATTCCAGTCTGTAACTCACTCCCGGGTGTCTGTTGTTCTATATTTAATACACCCCGAACCCCTCGATTATATTGCAGTCTGTAACTCACTCCCGGCTATCTGTTATTCTATATATAAACCACCCCGAACCCGTCGATTAGATTCCAGTCTGTAACTCACTCCCGGGTATCTGTCATTCTATATATAAACCACCCCGAACCCCTCGATTAGATTGCAGTCTGTAACTCACTCCGGGTATCTGTCATTCTACATGCAAACCACCCCGAACCCCTCGATTAGATTCCAGTCTGTAACTCACTTCCGGGTATCTGTTATTCTATATATAAAACAACCCAAAACCCTCGATTAGATTCCAGTCTGTAACTCACTCACGGTTATCAGTTATTCTATATGTAAACCAACCCGAAAACCTCGATTAGATTACAGTCTCTAACTCACTCCCGGGTATCTGTTATTCTATATATAAACGTCCCCACACCGCTCGATAAGATTCCAGTCTGTAACTCACTCCCGGGTGTCTGTTATTCTAAATATAAAACAACCTGAAACCCTCCATTAGATTCCAGTCAGGAACTCACTCCTGGGTATCTGTTATTCTATATATAAACCACCCCGAACCTTTCGATTAGTTTCCAGTCTGTAACTCACTCCCGGGTATCTGTTATTCTATATATAAACCACCCAGAACTCCTCGATTAGTTTCCAGTCTGTAAATCACTCACGGGTATCTGTTATTCTATATGTAAACCACCCCGAACCCCTCGATTAGATTCCAGTCCGTAACTCACTCCCGGGTATCTGTTATTCTATATATAAACCACCCCGAACCCCTCGATTAGATTCCAGTCTGTAACTCACTCCCGGTTATCTGTTATTCTATATATAAACCACCCCGAACACCTCGATTAGATTCCAGTCTGTAACTCACTCCCGGGTGGCTCTGTTATTCTATATATAAAACAACCCGAACCCCTCCGTTAGATTCCAGTCTCTACCTCACTCCCGGGTATCTGTTATTTTATATATAAACCACCCCGATCCCCTCGATTAGATACCAGTCTGTATCTCACTCCCGGGTATTTGTCATTCTGTATATAAACCTCCCTGAAAGCCTCCATTAGATTCCAGTCTCTAACTCACTCCCGGGTTACTGTTATTCTATATATAAACCTCCCTGAACCCCTCCATTAGATTCCAGTCTCTAACTCTTTCCCGGGTATCTGTTATTCTATATATAAACCACCCCGAAACCCTCGATTAGGTTCCAGTCTGTGCTTCACTCCCGGGTGTCTGTTATTCTATATATTAACCACCCCGAACACCTCGATTTTATTCCAGTCTGTAACTCACTCCCGGGTATGTGTCATTCTATATGTAAACCACCCCGAACCCCTCGATTTGACTCCAGTCTGTAACTCACTCTCGGGTGTTTGTTATTTTATATATAAAACAACCCGAAACCCTCGATTAGATTAGAGTCTGTAACTCACCCCCGGGTATCTGTTATTCTATATGTAAAACACCCCGAACCCCTCGATTAGATTCCAGTCAGTTACTCTCCTGGGTATCTGTTATTCTACATATAAACCACCCCGAACCCCTCGATTAGATTCCAGTCTGTACTCACGGGTACCTGTTATTCTATATGTAAACCACCCCGAACCCCTCGATTAGTTTCCAGTCTATAACTCACTCCCGGGAGTCTGTTATTCTATGTATAAAACAACCGGAATCCCTCGATTAGATTCCAGTCTGTAACTCACTCCCGGGTATCTGTTATTCTATATATTAACCACTCCGAACCCCTCGATTAGGTTCAAGTCTATAACTCACTCCCGGGTGTTTGTTATTCAATACATAAAACCACCCGAATCCCTCGATTAGATTCCAGTCTGTAACTCACTCCCGGTTATCTGTTATTCTATATGTAAAACAACCCGAACACCTCGATTAGATTGCAGTCTGTAACTCACTCCCGGGTATCTGTTATTCTATATATAAACATCCCCTAACACCTCGATTAGATTCCAGCCTTTAACCCACTCCCGGGTATCTGTTATACTATACATAAACCACCCCGAATCCCTCGATTGGATTCCAGTCTGTAACTCACTCCCGGGTATCTGTTATTGTATATATAAACCATCCCACACCCCTCGATAAGATTCCAGTCTGTAACTGACTCCCGGGTGTCTATTATTCTAAATATAAAAGAACCTGAAACCGTCCATTAAATTCCAGATTCTAACTCACTCCCGTGTATCTGTTATTCTATATATAAACCACCCCGAAACCCTCGATTAGGTTCCAGTCTGTAACTCACTCCCGGGTGTCTGTTATTCTCTATATAAAACAACCCGAAACACTCGATTAGATTCCAGTCAGGAACTCACTCCCGGTTTTCTGTTATTCTATATATAAACCACCCCGAACCCCTCGATTAGATTCCAGTCTATAACTCACTACCGGGAGTCTGTAATTCTATGTATAAAACAACCCGAATCCCTCGATTAGATTACAGTCTTTAACTCACTCCCGGGTATCTGTTATTCTATATGTAAACCACCCCGAAACCCTCGATTAGATTCCAGTCTGTAACTCACTCCTAGGTATCTGTTATTCTATATTTAATCCAACCCGAACCTCTCGATTAGTTTCCTGCCTGTAACTCACTCACAGGTATCTGCTATTCTATATATAAACCACCCCGAACCCTTCGATTAGATTCCAGTCTGTAACTCACGCCCGGTTAGCTGTTATTCTATATGTAAACCAACCCGAAACCCTCGATGAGATTCCAGTCTGTAACTCACTCCCGGGTATCTGTTATTGTATATATAAACCACCCCGAACCCCTCGATTAGATTCCAGTCTGTAACTCACGCCCGGGTGTCTATTATTCTATATGTAAACAACCCCGAAACCCTCGATTAGATTCCAGTCTGTAACTCACTCCCGGGTATCTGTTATTCTATATATAACCCACCCCACACCCCTCGATAAGTTTCCAGTCTGTAACTCACTCCCAGGTGTCTGTTATTCTATATAGAAAACAAGCCGAACCCCTCCATTAGATTCCAGTCTGTAACTCACTCTCGGGTATCTGTTATTCTATATGTAAACCACCGCGAACACCTCGATTAGATTCCAGTCTGTACCTCACTCTCGGGTATCTGTTATTCTATATGTAAACCACCCCGAACACCACGATTAGAGTCCAGTCTATAACTCACTCCCGGGAGTCTATTATTCTATATATAAACCAACGCGAAACCCTCGATTAGATTCCAGTCTGTAACTCACTCCCGGGTATCTCTTACTTTTTATATAAACCACCCCGAAAACCTCGATTAGGTTCCAGTCTGCAACTCACTCCCAGGTGTCTGTTATTATATATATAAACCACCCCGAACCACTCGATTAGATTTCAGTCTGTAACTCACTCCCGGGTATCTGTTATTCTATATATAAACAACCCCAAACCCCTCGATTAGATTCCAGTCTGTAACTCACTCCCGGGTATGTGTTATTCTATATATAAACCACCCAGAACCTCTCGATTAGATTCCAGTCTGTAAATCACTCACGGGTATCTGTTATTCTATATATAAACCACCCCGAACACCTCCATTAGATTCCAGTCTGTAACTCACTCCCGGGTATCTGTTATTCTATATGTAAAAAACCCCGAAAGCCTCGATTAGACTCCAGTACGTAACTCACTCCCGGGTATCCGTTATTCCATATGTAAACAACCCCACACCCCTCGATAAGATTCCAGTCTGTAACTCACTCCCGGGTATCTGTTATTCTATATGTAAACCACCCCGAAACCCTCGATTAGGTTCCAGTCTGGAACTCACTCCCAGGTATCTGTTATTCTATATATAAAACAACCCGAAACGCTCGATTAGATTCTAGACTGTAACTCACTCCCAGGTATCTGTTACTCTATATATAAAACAACCCGAAACCCTCGATTAGATTCCAGTCTGGAACTTACTCCCAGGTATCTGTTATTCTATATATAAACCACCCTGAACCCCTCGATTAGATTCCAGTCTGTAAATCACGCCCGGGTGTCTGTTATTCTATATGTAAAAAACCCCAAAAACGTCGAATAGATTCCAGTCTGTAACTCACTCCCGGGTATCTGTTCTTCTATATATAATCCACCCCACACCCCTCGATAAGTTTCCAGTCTGTAACTCACTCCCAGGTGTCTGTTATTCTATATAGAAAACAACCCGAACCCCTCCATTAGATTCCAGTCTGTAACTCACTCTCGGGTATCTGTTATTCTATATGTAAACCACCCCGAATACCTCGATTAGATTCCAGTCTGTAACTCACTCTCGGGTATCTGTTATTCTATATGTAAACCACCCCGAACACCTCGATTAGAGTCCAGTCTATAACTCACTCTCGGGAGTCTATTATTCTATATATAAACCAACGCGAAACCCTCGATTAGATTCCAGTCTGTAACTCACTCCCGGGTGTCTTTTATTTTATATATAAAACAACCCGAAACCATCGATAAGATTACAGTCTGTAACTCACTCCCGGGTATCTGTTATTCTATATGTAAACCACCCCGAACCCCTCGATTAGATTCCAGTCTCTAACTAACTCCAGGGAGTCTGTTATTCTAAATATAAAACAACCTGAAACCCTCCTTTAGATTCCAGTCAGTAACTCACTCCCGGGTGTCTGTTATTCTATATACAAACCACCCCGTACCCATCGATTAGATTCCAGTCTGTAACTCACTCACGGGTATCTGTTATTCTATATGTAAACCACCCCGAACCCCTCGAT
Source organism: Carcharodon carcharias (assembly GCF_017639515.1). Taxonomy (NCBI): domain Eukaryota; kingdom Metazoa; phylum Chordata; class Chondrichthyes; order Lamniformes; family Lamnidae; genus Carcharodon; species Carcharodon carcharias. Next base: position 2,016,290 of record NC_054493.1, read on the forward strand.
TAGATTCCAGTCTGTAACTCACTCACGGGTATCTGTTATTCTATATGTAAACCACCCCGAACCCCTTGATTAGATTCCAGTCAGTAAGTCACTCCCGGGTATCTGTTATTCTATATATAAACCATCCCGAAACCGTCGATTAGATTCCGTTCTGTGACTCACTCCCAGGTATCAGTTATTCTATATATAAACCACCCCGAACCCCTCGATTAGATTCCAGTCTGTAACTCACTCCCGGGTATCTGTTATCCTATATATAAACCACCCCGAAACCCTCGATTAGATTCCAGTCTGTAACTCACTCACGGGTATCTGTTGTTCTATATTTAATCCACCCCGAACCCCTCGATTAGATTCCAGTCTGTAACTCACTCCCGGGTATCTGTTGTTCTATATTTAATACACCCCGAACCCCTCGATTATATTGCAGTCTGTAACTCACTCCCGGCTATCTGTTATTCTATATATAAACCACCCCGAACCCGTCGATTAGATTCCAGTCTGTAACTCACTCCGGGTATCTGTCATTCTATATATAAACCACCCCGAACCCCTCGATTAGATTGCAGTCTGTAACTCACTCCCGGGTATCTGTCATTCTACATGTAAGCCACCCCGAACCCCTCGATTAGATTCCAGTCTGTAACTCACTTCCGGGTATCTGTTATTCTATATGTAAACCAACCCGAAACCCTAGATTAGATTCCAGTCAGTAACTCACTTCCGGGTATCTGTTATTCTATATATAAAACAACCCCAAACCCTCGATTAGATTCCAGTCTGTAACTCACTCACGGTTATCAGTTATTCTATATGTAAACCAACCCGAAAACCTCGATTAGATTACAGTCTCTAACTCACTCCAGGGTATCTGTTATTCTATATATAAACCTCCCCACACCGCTCGATAAGATTCCAGTCTGTAACTGACTCCCGGGTGTCTGTTATTCTAAATATAAAACAACCTGAAACCCTCCATTAGATTCCAGTCAGGAACTCACTCCCGGGTATCTGTTATTCTATATGTAAACCACCCCGAACACCTCGATTAGATTCCAGTCTGTAACTCACTCCCGGGAGTCTTTTATTCTATATAAAAAACACCCCGAACACCTCGTTTAGATTCCAGTTCGAAACTCACTCCTGGGTATCTGTTATTCTATATATAAAACAACCCGAACCCCTCCGTTAGATTCCACTCTCTACCTCACTGCCGGGTATCTGTTATTTTATATATAAACCACCCCGATCCCCTCGATTAGATACCAGTCTGTATCTCACTCCCGGGTATTTGTCATTCTATATATAAACCTCCCTGAAAGCCTCCATTAGATTCCAGTCTCTAACTCACTCCCAGGTATTTGTTATTCTATAAATAAACCTCCCTGAACCCCTCCATTAGATTCCAGTCTCTAACTCTTTCCCGGGTATCTGTTATTCTATATATAAACCACCCCGAAACCCTCGATTAGGTTCCAGTCTGTGCTTCACTCCCGGGTGTCTGTTATTCTATATATTAACCACCACGAACACCTCGATTTGATTCCAGTCTGTAACTCACTCCCGGGTATCTGTCATTCTATATGTAAACCACCCCGAACCCCTCGATTTGACTCCAGTCTGTAACTCACTCTCGGGTGTTTGTTATTGTACATATAAAACAACCCGAAACCCTCGATTAGATTAGAGTCTGTAACTCACCCCCGGGTATCTGTTATTCTATATGTAAAACACCCCGAACCCCTCGATTAGATTCCAGTCTGTAACCAGTCCAGGGTATCTGTTATTCTATATATAAACCATCCCGAAACACTCGATTAGATTCCAGTCTGTAACTCACTCCCGGGTATCTATTATTCTATATATAAACCCCTCCGAACCCCTCGATTAGGATTCCAGTCGGTAACTCACTCCAGTCTATCTGTTATTCTATATTTAAACTACCCCGAACCTCTCGATTAGATTCCAGTCTGTAACTCACTCACGGTAACTGTTATTCTATATATAAACCACCCCAAACACCTCATTAGATTCCAGGTTGTAACTCACTCCCGGGTATCTGTTATTCTATATATAAACCACCCCGAAACCCTAGATTAGATTCAAGTATGAAACTCACTCCCGGGTATCTGTTATTGTATATATAATACACCCGAACACCTCGATAAGATTCCAGTGTGTAATTCACTCCCGGGTATTTGTTATTCTATATATAAACCATCCCGAAACCCTCGATTAGATTCCGGTCTGTGACTCACTCCCGGGTATCTGTTATTCTATAAATAAACCACCCCGAACCCCTCGATTAGATTCCAGTCTGTATCTCACTCCCGGGTATCTGTTATTTTATAAGTAAACCACCCCGAAACCCTCGATTAGATTCCATTCTGTAACTCACTCCCGGGTATCTGTTATTCTATATATAAACCACCCCAAACCCCTCGATTAGATTCCAGTCTGTAACTCACTCCCGGGTATCTGTTATTGTATATATAAACCACCCCGAACCCCTCGATTAGATTCCATTCTGTAACTCACTCCCGGGTATCTGTTATCCTATATATAAACCACCCCGAAACCCTCGATTAGATTCCAGTCTGTAACTCACTCCCGGGTATCTGTTGTTCTATATTTAATCCACCCCGAACCCCTCGATTAGATTGCAGTCTGTAACTCACTCCCGGGTGTCTGTTGTTCTATATTTAATACACCCCGAACCCCTCGATTATATTGCAGTCTGTAACTCACTCCCGGCTGTCTGTTATTCTATATATAAACCACCCCGAATCCGTCGATTAGATTCCAGTCTGTAACTCACTCCCGGGTATCTGTCATTCTATATATAAACCACCCCGAACCCCTCGATTAGATTGCAGTCTGTAACTCACTCCGGGTATCTGTCATTCTACATGCAAACCACCCCGAACCCCTCGATTAGATTCCAGTCTGTAACTCACTTCCGGGTATCTGTTATTCTATATATAAAACAACCCAAAACCCTCGATTAGATTCCAGTCTGTAACTCACTCACGGTTATCAGTTATTCTATATGTAAACGAACCCGAAAACCTCGAGTAGATTACAGTCTCTAACTCACTCCCGGGTATCTGTTATTCTATATATAAACCTCCCCACACCGCTCGATAAGATTCCAGTCTGTAACTCACTCCCGGGTGTCTGTTATTCTAAATATAAAACAACCTGAAACCCTCCATTAGATTCCAGTTAGGAACTCACTCCTGGGTATCTGTTATTCTATATATAAACCACCCCGAACCTTTCGATTAGGTCCAATCTGTAACTCACTCCCGGGTATCTGTTATTCTATATATAAACCACCCAGAACTCCTCGATTAGTTTCCAGTCTGTAAATCACTCACGGGTATCTGTTATTCTATATGTAAACCACCCCGAACCCCTCGATTAGATTCCAGTCTGTAACTCACACCCGGTTATCTGTTATTCTATATATAAACCACCCCGAACCCCTCGATTAGATTCCATTCTGTAACTCACTCCCGGGTATCTGTTATCCTATATATAAACCACCCCGAAACCCTCGATTAGATTCCAGTCTGTAACTCACTCCCGGGTATCTGTTGTTCTATATTTAATCCACCCCGAACCCCTCGATTAGATTGCAGTCTGTAACTCACTCCCGGGTGTCTGTTGTTCTATATTTAATACACCCCGAACCCCTCGATTATATTGCAGTCTGTAACTCACTCCCGGCTATCTGTTATTCTATATATAAACCACCCCGAATCCGTCGATTAGATTCCAGTCTGTAACTCACTCCCGGGTATCTGTCATTCTATATATAAACCACCCCGAACCCCTCGATTAGATTCCAGTCTGTAACTCACTTCCGGGTATCTGTTATTCTATATATAAAACAACCCAAAACCTTCGATTAGATTCCAGTCTGTAACTCACTCACGGTTATCAGTTATTCTATATGTAAACGAACCCGAAAACCTCGATTAGATTACAGTCTCTAACTCACTCCCGGGTATCTGTTATTCTATATATAAACCTCCCCACACCGCTCGATAAGATTCCAGTCTGTAACTCACTCCCGGGTGTCTGTTATTCTAAATATAAAACAACCTGAAACCCTCCATTAGATTCCAGTTAGGAACTCACTCCTGGGTATGTGTTATTCTATATATAAACCACCCCGAACCTTTCGATTAGGTTCCAGTCTGTAACTCACTCCCGGGTATCTGTTATTCTATATATAAACCACCCCGAACTCCTCGATTAGTTTCCAGTCTGTAAATCACTCACGGGTATCTGTTATTCTATATGTAAACCACCCCGAACCCCTCGATTAGATTCCAGTCTGTAACTCACTCCCGGGTATCTGTTATTCTATATATAAACACCCCGAACACCTCGATTAGATTCCAGTCTGTAACTCACTCCCGGGTGCTCTGTTATTCTATATATAAACCACCCCGAACCCTCCGTTAGATTCCAGTCTGTACCTCACTCCCGGGTATCTGTTATTTTATATATAAACCACCCCGATCCCCTCGATTAGATACCAGTCTGTATCTCACTCCCGGGTATTCTGTCATTCTACTATATAAACCTCCCTGAAAGCCTCCATTAGATTCCAGTCTTAACTCACTCCCGGGTATCCTGTCATTCTATATATAAACCACCCCTGAAACCCTCCATTAGATTGCAGTTTCTAACTCACTCCCGGGTATCTGTTATTCTATATATAAACCACCCCGAAATCCTCGATTAGGTTCCAGTCTGTAACTCACTTCCGGGTTCTCCTGTTATTCTCTATAGTAAACCAACCCGAACACTCGATTAGATTCCAGTCTCTAACTCACTCCTGGGTATCTGTTATTCTATATATAAACCTCACCGAACCCCTCGATTAGGTTCCAGTCTGTAACTCACTCCCGGGAGTCTATTATTCTATTTATAAAACAACCCGAATACCTCGAATGGTTCCAGTCTGTAACTCACTCCCGGGTATCTGTTATTCTATATGTAAACCACCCCGAAGCCCTCGATTAGATGACAGTCTGTAACTCACTCCCGGGTATCTGTAATTCTATATATAAACCACCCCGACAACTCAATTAAATTACAGTCCGTAACTCACTTCCGGGTATCTGTATTCTATATATAAACCACCCCGACAACTCAATTAAATTACAGTCTGTCACTCACTCCCGGGTATCTGTTATTCCATATGGAAACAACCCCACACCCCTCGATAAGATTCCAGTCTGTAACTCACTCCCGGGTATCTGTTATTCTATATGTAAACCACCCCGAAACCCTCGATTAGATTCCAGTCTGGAACTCACTCCCAGGTATCTGTTATTCTATATATAAAACAACCCGAAATGCTCGATTAGATTCTAGACTGTAACTCACTCTCAGGTATCTGTTACTCTATATATAAAACAACCCGAAACCCTCGATTAGATTCCAGTCTGGAACTTACTCCCAGGTATCTGTTATTCTATATATAAACCACCCTGAACCCCTCGATTAGATTCCAGTCTGTAACTCACGCCCGGGGTGTCTGTTATTCTATAATGTAAAAAACACCTAAACCTCGATAGATTCCAGTCTGTAACTCACTCCCGGGTATCTGTTCTTCTATATAAAACCCACCCAACACCCCTCGATAAAGTTTCCAGTCCTGTAACTCACTCCAGGAGTCTGTTATTCTATATATATAAACCCCCCTGATCCCCTCGATTAGATTCCAGTCTGTAACTCACTCCCGGGTATCTGTTATTCTATATATAAAACACCCTTGATACCCTCGATTAGATTCCAGTCTGTAACTCACCCCCGGGTATCTGTTATTCTATTTCTAAACCACCCCGAACGCCTCGATTACATTCCAGTCTGTAACTCACTCCCGGGTATCTCTTATTCTATATATAAGCCACCCCGAACCCCTTGATTAGATTCCAGTCTGTAACTCACTCCTGGGTGTCAGTTATTCTATATATAAACTACCCCGAAACCTCTCGATTAGATTCTAGTCTGTAACTCACTCCCGGGTATCTGTTATTCTGTATATAAACCACCCCGAACCCCTCAATTAGATTCCAGTCTGTAACTCACTCCCGGGTATCTGTTATTCTATATATAAAAAACCCCGAAACCCTCGATTAGATTCCAGTCTGTACTCACTCCCGGGTATCTGTTATTCTATATATGAACCATCCCGAACCCATCGATTAGATTCCAGTCTGTAACTCACTCATGGGTATCTGTTATTCTATATGTAAACCACCCCGAACCCCTTCGATTAGATTCCAGTCTGTAACTCACTCACGGGTATCTGTTATTCTATATGTAAACCACCCCGAACCCCTTGATTAGATTCCAGTCAGTAAGTCACTCCCGGGTATCTGTTATTCTATATATAAACCATCCCGAAACCGTCGATTAGATTCCGTTCTGTGACTCACTCCCAGGTATCCGTTATTCTATATATAAACCACCCCGAACCCCTCGATTAGATTCCAGTCTGTAACTCACTCCCGGGTATCTGTTATCCTATATATAAACCACCCCGAAACCCTCGATTAGATTCCAGTCTGTAACTCACTCCCGGGTATCTATTGTTCTATATTTAATCCACCCCGAACCCCTCGATTAGATTCCAGTCTGTAACTCACTCCCGGGTATCTGTTGTTCTATATTTAATACACCCCGAACCCCTCGATTATATTGCAGTCTGTAACTCTCTCCCGGCTATCTGTTATTCTATATATAAACCACCCCGAACCCGTCGATTAGATTCCAGTCTGTAACTCACTCCCGGGTATCTGTCATTCTATATATAAACCACCCCGAACCCCTCGATTAGATTGCAGTCTGTAACTCACTCCCGGGTATCTGTCATTCTACATGTAAGCCACCCCGAACCCCTCGATTAGATTCCAGTCTGTAACTCACTTCCGGGTATCTGTTATTCTATATGTAAACCAACCCGAAACCCTAGATTAGATTCCAGTCAGTAACTCACTTCCGGGTATCTGTTATTCTATATATAAAACAACCCCAAACCCTCGATTAGATTCCAGTCTGTAACTCACTCACGGTTATCAGTTATTCTATATGTAAACCAACCCGAAAACCTCGATTAGATTACAGTCTCTAACTCACTCCCGGGTATCTGTTATTCTATATATAAACCTCCCCACACCGCTCGATAAGATTCCAGTCTGTAACTGACTCCCGGGTGTCTGTTATTCTATATAAGAAACAACCCGAACCCCTCGATTAGATTCCAGTCTGTAACTCACTCCCGGGTATCTGTTATTCTATATGTAAACCACCCCGAACACCTCGATTAGATTCCAGTCTGTAACTCACTCCCGGGAGTCTTTTATTCTATATATAAAACACCCCGAAACCCTCGATTAGATTCCAGTCTAAAACTCACTCCTGGGTATCTATTATTCTATATGTAAACCACCCCGAACCGCTCGATAAAATTCCAGTCTGTAAATCTCTCGGGTATCTGTTATTCTACATATAAACCACCCCGAACCCATCGATTAGATTGCGGTCTGTAACTCACTCCCAGGTATCTGTTATACTATATATAAACCTCCCTGAACCCCTCGATTAGATTCCAGTCTCTAACTCACTCCCGGGTATTTGTTATTCTATATATAAAACATCCCGTACCTCTCGATTAGATTCCGGTCTGTAACTCAATCCCGGGTATCTGTTATTCTATATATAAACCACCCCGAACCCCTCGATTATGTTCCACTCTGTAACTCACTCCCGGATATCTGTTATTCTATATATAAAACACCCCAAAACCCTCGATTAGATTCCAGTCTGTAACTCACTCCCGGGTGTCTGTTATTCTATATATAAAACAACCCGAACCCCTCGATTAGATTCCAGTCTGTAACTCACTCCCGGGTATCTGTTATTCTATAAATAAACCACCCCGAAACCCTCTATTAGATTCCAGTCTGTAACTCACTCCGGGTATTTGTTATTCTACATGTAATCCCCCCGAACCTCTCGATTAGATTCCAGTCTGTAACCACTCCAGGGTGTCTGTTATTCTATATATAAACCACCCCGAACCCCTCGATTAGATTCCAGTCTGTTACTCAGTCCCGGGTATCTGTTATTCTATGTATAAACCATCCCGAAACCCTCGCTTAGGTTCCAGTCTGTAACTCACTCCCGGGTATCTATTATTCTATATATAAACCCCGCCGAACCCCTCGATTATATTCCAGTCTGTAACTCACTCACGGGTTTCTGTTATTCTATATATAATCCACCCCGAACACCTCGATTAGATTCCAGTCTGTAACTCACTTCCGGGTCTCTTTTATTCTATATATAAACCACCCAAACTACTCGATTAGATTCCAGTCTGTAACTCACTCCCGGGTATCTGTTATTCTATATATAAACCACCCAAACACCTCGATTAGATTCCAGTCTGTAACTCACTCCCGGGTATCTGTTATTCTATATATAAACCACCCGAAACCCTCGATTAGATTCCAGTCTGTAACTCACTCCCGGGTATCTGTTATTCTATATATAAACCACACCGGACGCCTCGATTAGATTCCAGTCTGTAACTCACTCCCGGGTATCTGTTATTCTATATATAAACCACCGCAAACCCATCGATTAGATTCCAGTCTGTAACTCACTCCCGGGTATCTGTTATTCTATATATAAACCACCCCAAACCCCTCGATTAGATTCCAGTCTGTAACTCACTCCCGGGTATCTGTTATTCTATATATAAACCACCCCGAACCCCTCGATTAGATTCCATTCTGTAACTCACTCCCGGGTATCTGTTATCCTATATATAAACCACCCCGAAACCCTCGATTAGATTCCAGTCTGTAACTCACTCCCGGGTATCTGTTGTTCTGTATTTAATCCACCCCGAACCCCTCGATTAGATTGCAGTCTGTAACTCACTCCCGGGTGTCTGTAGTTCTATATTTAATACACCCCGAACCCCTCGATAGATTGCAGTCTGTAACTCACTCCCGGCTATCTGTTATTCTATATATAACCACCCCGAATCCGTCGATTAGATTCCAGTCTGTAACTCACTCCCGGGTATCTGTCATTCTATATATAAACCACCCCGAACCCCTCGATTAGATTGCAGTCTGTAACTCACTCCGGGTATCTGTCATTCTACATGCAAACCACCCCGAACCCCTCGATTAGATTCCAGTCTGTAACTCACTTCCGGGTATCTGTTATTCTATATATAAAACAACCCAAAACCCTCGATTAGATTCCAGTCTGTAACTCACTCACGGTTATCAGTTATTCTATATGTAAACCAACCCGAAAACCTCGATTAGATTCCAGTCTCTAACTCACTCCCGGGTATCTGTTATTCTATATATAAACCTCCCCACACCGCTCGATAAGATTCCAGTCTGTAACTCACTCCCGGGTGTCTGTTATTCTAAATATAAAACAACCTGAAACCCTCCATTAGATTCCAGTTAGGATCTCACTCCTGGGTTTCTGTTATTCTATATATAAACCACCCCGAACCTTTCGATTAGGTTCCAGTCTGTAACTCACTCCCGGGTATCTGTTATTCTATATATAAACCACCCAGAACTCCTCGATTAGTTTCCAGTCTGTAAATCACTCACGGGTATCTGTTATTCTATATGTAAACCACCCCGAACCCCTCGATTAGATTCCAGTCTGTAACTCACTCCCGGTTATCTGTTATTCTATATATAAACCACCCCGAACACCTCGATTAGATTCCAGTCTGTAACTCACTCCCGGGTGGCTCTGTTATTCTATATATAAAACAACCCGAACCCCTCCGTTAGATTCCAGTCTCTACCTCACTCCCGGGTATCTGTTATTTTATATATAAACCACCCCGATCCCTCGATTAGATACCAGTCTGTATCTCACTCCCGGGTATTTGTCATTCTATATATAAACCTCCCTGAAAGCCTCCATTAGATTCCAGTCTCTAACTCACTCCCGGGTTCCTGTTATTCTATATATAAACCTCCCTGAACCCCTCCATTAGATTCAGTCTCTAACTCTTTCCCGGGTATCTGTTATTCTATATATAAACCACCCCGAAACCCTCGATTAGGTTCCAGTCTGTGCTTCACTCCCGGGTGTCTGTTATTCTATATATTAACCACCCCGAACACCTCGATTTGATTCCAGTCTGTAACTCACTCCCGGGTATGTGTCATTCTATATGTAAACCACCCCGAACCCCTCGATTTGACTCCAGTCTGTAAACTCACTCTCGGGTGTTTGTTATTTTATATATAAAACAACCCGAAACCCTCGATTAGATTAGAGTCTGTAACTCACCCCCGGGTATCTGTTATTCTATATGTAAAACACCCCGAACCCCTCGATTAGATTCCAGTCAGTTACTCTCCTGGGTATCTGTTATTCTACATATAAACCACCCCGAAACCCTCGATTAGATTCCAGTCTGTACTCACGGGTATCTGTTATTCTATATGTAAACCACCCCGAACCCCTCGATTAGTTTCCAGTCTATAACTCACTCCCGGGAGTCTGTTATTCTATGTATAAAACAACCGGAATCCCTCGATTAGATTCCAGTCTGTAACTCACTCCCGGGTATCTGTTATTCTATATATTAACCACTCCGAACCCCTCGATTAGGTTCAAGTCTGTAACTCACTCCCGGGTGTCTGTTATTCAATACATAGAACCTTCCGAATCCCTCGATTAGATTCCAGTCTGTAACTCACTCCCGGTTATCTGTTATTCTATATGTAAAACAACCCGAACCCCTCGATTAGATTGCAGTCTGTAACTCACTCCCGGGTATCTGTTATTCTATATATAAACATCCCCTAACACCTCGATTAGATTCCAGCCTTTAACCCACTCCCGGGTATCTGTTATACTATACATAAACCACCCCGAATCCCTCGATTAGTTTCCAGTATGTAACTCACTCTCGGGTATCTGTTATTGTATATATAAACCACCCCACACCCCTCGATAAGATTCCAGTCTGTAACTGACTCCCGGGTGTCTGTTATTCTAAATATAAAAGAACCTGAAACCGTCCATTAAATTCCAGATTCTAACTCACTCCCGTGTATCTGTTATTCTATATATAAACCACCCCGAAACCCTCGATTAGGTTCCAGTCTGTAACTCACTCCCGGGTGTCTGTTATTCTCTATATAAAACAACCCGAAACACTCGATTAGATTCCAGTCAGGAACTCACTCCCGGGTTTCTGTTATTCTATATATAAACCACTCCGAACCCCTCGATTAGATTCCAGTCTATAACTCACTACCGGGAGTCTGTAATTCTATGTATAAAACAACCCGAATCCCTCGATTAGATTACAGTCTTTAACTCACTCCCGGGTATCTGTTATTCTATATGTAAACCACCCCGAAACCCTCGATTAGATTCCAGTCTGTAACTCACTCCTAGGTATCTGTTATTCTATATTTAATCCAACCCGAACCTCTCGATTAGTTTCCAGTCTGTAACTCACTCACGGGTATCTGTAATTCTATATATAAACCACCCCGAACCCCTCGATTAGATTCCAGTCTGTAACTCACGCCCGGGTGTCTATTATTCTATATGTAAACAACGCCGAAACCCTCGATTAGATTCCAGTCTGTAACTCACTCCCGGGTATCTGTTATTCTATATATAACCCACCCCACACACCTCGATAAGTTTCCAGTCTGTAACTCACTCCCAGGTGTCTGTTATTCTATATAGAAAACAACCCGAACCCCTCCATTAGATTCCAGTCTGTAACTCACTCCTGGGTATCTGTTATTATATCTATAACCACCCGAACACCCTCGATTAGTTTCCAGTCTGTAACTCAAGACTGGGTATCTGTTATTTTAAATATAAACCCCCCCGACACCTCGATTAGATTCCAGTCTGTAACTCACTCCGGGATCTGTTATTCTATATATAAACCACCGAAACCCTCGATTAGATTCAGTCTGTAACTCACTCCCGGGTATCTGTTATTTTTATATAAACCACCCGAAAACCTCGATTAGATTCCAGTCTGTAACTCTCCCGGTTGTTGTTATTATATATATAAACCACCCGAACCCCTCGATTAGATTCCAGTCTGTAACTCACTCCGGGTATCTGTTATTCTATATATAAACACCCCCAAACCCTCGATTAGATTCCAGTCTGTAACTCACTCCCGGGTATGTGTTATTCTATATATAAACACCCGAACCCCTCGATTAGATTCCAGTCTGTAAATCACTCCCGGGTATCTGTTATTCTATATATAAACCACCCCGAACACCTCGATTAGATTCCAGTCTGTAACTCACTCCAGGGTATCTGTTATTCTATATAAAAAAAACCCCGAAACCCTCGATTAGATCCAGTCTGTAACTCACTCCCGGGTATCTGTTATTCATATAAAAACAACCCCAAACCCCTCGATTAGATTCCAGTCTGTAACTCACTCCCGGGTATCTGTTATTCTATATATAAACCCCCTGAAACCCTCGATTAGATTCCAGTCTGTAACTCACTCCCAGGTATATATTATTCTATATATACAGCACCTGAACCCCTCGATTAGATTCCAGTCTGTAACTCACTCCCGGGTATCTGTTACTTATATTAAACACAACCCGAAACCCTCGATTAGATTCCAGTCTGTAACTCACTCCGGGTATCTGTTATTCTATATATAAACCACCCGAACCCCTCGATTAGATTCCAGTCTGTAAATCACGCCCGGGTGTCTGTTATTCTATATGTAAAAAACCCCAAAAACGTCGAATAGATTCCAGTCTGTAACTCACTCCCGGGTATCTGTTCTTCTATATATAATCCACCCCACACCCCTCGATAAGTTTCCAGTCTGTAACTCACTCCAGGTGTCTGTTATTCTATATAGAAAACAACCCGAACCCCTCCATTAGATTCCAGTCTGTAACTCACTCTCGGGTATCTGTTATTTCTATATGTAAACCACCCCCGAACGCATCGATTAGATTCCAGTCTGTAAACTCCACTCCGGGTATCTTTTATTCTATATATTAAACAACCCCGAAACCCTCGATTAGATTCCAGTCTGTAACTCACTCCCCGGGCTATCGTTATTCTATATATAAACCACCCCCGAACCCCCCTCGATTAGATTCCAGTCTGTAACTCACTCCGCGGGTATCTGTTATTCTATATATAAACCACCAGAACCCTCGATTAGATTCCCAGTCTGTACTCACTCCCTGGGTCTATTGTTATACTACCTATAAACCACCCGAACACCTCGATTAGATTCCAGTCTGTAACTCACTCCGGGTATATGTAATCTAATATAAACCACCTCGATACCCTCGATTAGATTCCAGTCTGTAACTCACTCCCGGGTATCTGTTATTATATATAAAACCACCCCGAAACCCTCGATTAGATTCCAGTCTGTAACTCACTCCCGGGTATCTGTTATTCTATATATAAACCCCCCCGAACCCCTCGATTAGATTCCAGTCTGTAACTCACTCCCGGGTATCTGTTATTCTATATATAAACAAGCCCGAACCCCTCGATTAGATTCCAGACTGTAAGTCACTCGCGGCTTACTGTTATTCTATTTATAAACTATCCCGAAACCCTCGATTAGATTCCAGCCTGTAATTCACTCCCAGGTATCTGCTATTTTAGATATAAACCACCCCGAACAACTCGATTAGATTCCAGTCTGTAACTCACTCCGGGTATCTGTTATCTATATATAAACCCCCCGAAACCCTCGATTAGATTCAGTCTGTAACTCACTCCCGGGTATCTGTTATCTATATTAATCCACCCCGAACCCCTCGATTAGATTCAGTCTGTAAACCTCACTCCGGGTATCTGTTATTCTATATATAAAATACCCGAACCCCTCGATTAGATTCCAGTCTGTAAACTCACTCCGGGTATCTGTTATTCTATATATAAACCACCCCGAAACCCTCGATTAGATTCCAGTCTGTAACTCACTCCGGGTATCTGTATTCTATATATAAACCACCCGAACCCCTCGATTAGATTCCAGTCTGTAACTCACTCCGGGTATCTGTTATTCTATATATAAAACCACCCCGAACCCCTCGATTAGATTCCAGTCTGTAACTCATCCCGGGTATCTGTTATTTATATATAACCCACCCGAAACCTCGATTAGATTCCAGTCTGTAACTCACTTCCGGGTATCTGTTATTTATATATATAAACCCCCCAAACCCTCGATTAGATTCCAGTCTGTAACTCACTCCCGGGTATCTGTTATTCTATATATAAACACCCGAACCCCTCGATTAGATTCTAGTCTGTAACTCACTCCCGGGTATCTGTAATTCTAAATATAATCCACCCCCACACCTCGATTATATTACAGTCTGTAAGTCACTCCCGGGTATCTGTTATTCTATATATAAATCACCCCGAACCCCTCGATTAAATTCCAATCTGTAACTCACTGGTTATCTTTATTCTATATATAAACCACCCCGAACCCTCGATTAGATTCCAGTCTGTAACTCACTCCGGGTATCTGTTATTCTATATAAAACCACCCCAACCCCTCGATTAGATTCCAGTCTGTAACTCACTCCCGGGTATCTGTTATTCTATATATAAACCACCCTAAACCCTCGATTAGATTCCAGTCTGTAACTCACTCCGGGTATCTGTTATTCTATATAAAAACCACCCCGAACCCCTCGATTAGATTCCAGTCTGTAACTCACTCCCGGGTATCTGTTATTCTATATATAAACCACCCGAAAACTTCGATTAGATTCCAGTCTGTAACTCACTCCCGGGTGTCTGTTAATCTATATATAAAAACCGAAACCCTCGATTAGATTCAGTCTGTAACTCACTCCCGGTATCTGTTATTCTATATATAAAACCACCCGAACCCCTCGATTAGATTCCAGTCTGTAACTCACTCCGGGTATCTGTTATTCTATATATAAACCACCCGAATCCCTCGATTAGATCCAGTCTGTAGCTCACTTCTGGGTGTCTGTTATTCTACATATAATCCACCCCGAAACCCTCGATTAGATTCCAGTCTGTACTCACTCCTAGGTATCTGTTATTCTATATATAAACCAACCCGAAACCTCTCGATTAGTTTGTCTGTAACTCACTCCGGGTATCTGTAATTCTATATATAACCACCCCGAACCCTCGATTAGATTCCAGTCTGTAACTCACTCCCGGGTATCTGTTATTCTATATGTAAAACCACCGAAACCTCGATAGATTCCAGTCTGTAACTCACTCCCGGGTATCTGTTATTCTATATATAAACACCCCGAACCCTCGATTAGATTCAGTCTGTAACTCACTCCCGGGTATCTGTTATTCTATATATAAACACCCGTGAACCCCTCGATTAGATTCCAGTCCTGTAACTCACTCCCGGGTTATCTGTTATTCTATATATAACCCACCCCGACACCCCTCGATTAGATTCCAGTCTGTAACTCACTCCCAGGTGTCTGTTATTCTATTAGAAAACAAGCCGAACCCCTCGATTAGATTCCAGTCTGTAACTCACCTCCGGGTATCTGTATTCTATATGTAAACACCGCGAACACCTCGATTAGATTCCAGTCTGTACCTCACTCCCGGGTATCTGTTATTCTATATGTAAACCACCCCGAACACCTCGATTAGATTCCAGTCTAGTAACTCACTCCCGGGAGTCTGTTATTCTATATATAAACCACCCGAAACCCTCGATTAGATTCCAGTCTGTACTCACTCCCGGGTATCTCGTACTTTTTATATAAACCACCTCCGAAAACCTCGATTAGGTTCCAGTCTGCAACTCACTCCCAGGTGTCTGTAATTCTATATATAAACCACCCCGAACCACTCGATTAGATTTCAGTCTGTAACTCACTCCCGGGTATCTGTTATTCTATATATAAACAACCCCAAACCCCTCGATTAGATTCCAGTCTGTAACTCACTCCCGGGTATGTGTTATTCTATATATAAACCACCCTGAACCTCTCGATTAGATCTCAGTCTGTAACTCACTCCCGGGTATCTGTTATTCTATATATAATCCACCCCGAACCCCTCGATTAGATTCCAGTCTGTAACTCACTCCGGCTATCTGTTATTCGATAAATAAAACAACCCGAAAGCCTCGATTAGACTCCAGTACGTAACTCACTCCGGGTATCCGTTATTCTATATATAACCCACCCCACACCCCTCGATAAGTTTCCCGTCTGTAACTCACTCCCGGGTATCTGTTATTCTATATGTAAAACAACACGAAACCCTCGATTAGATTCCAGTCTGTAACTCACTCCCAGGTATCTGTTACACTATATATAAAACAACCCGAAACCCTCGATTAGATTCTAGACTGTAACTCACTCCCAGGTATCTGTTACTCTATATATAAAACAACCGAAACCCTCGATTAGATTCCAGTCAGGAACTTACTCCCAGGTATCTGTTATTCTATATATAAACCACCCTGAACCCCTCGATTAGATTCCAGTCTGTAAAATCACGCCCGGGTGTCTGTTATTCTATATGTAAAAAACCCCAAAAACGTCGAATAGATTCCAGTCTGTAACTCACTCCCGGGTATCTGTTCTTCTATATATAGTCCACCCCACACCCCTCGATAAGTTTCCAGTCTGTAACTCACTCCCAGGTGTCTGTTATTCTATATAGAAAACAACCCGAACCCCTCCATTAGATTCCAGTCTGTAACTCACTCTCGGTTATCTGTTATTCTATATGTAAACCACCCCGAATACCTCGATTAGATTCCAGTCTGTAACTCACTCTCGGGTATCTGTTATTCTATATGTAAACCACCCCGAACACCTCGATTAGAGTCCAGTCTATAACTCACTCTCGGGAGTCTATTATTCTATATATAAACCAACGCGAAACCCTCGATTAGATTCCAGTCTGTACTCACTCCCGGGTGTCTTTTATTTTATATATAAAACAACCCGAAACCATCGATAAGATTACAGTCTGTAACTCACTCCCGGGTATCTGTTATTCTATATGTAAACCACCCCGAACCCCTCGATTAGATTCCAGTCTCTAACTAACTCCAGGGAGTCTGTTATTCTAAATATAAAACAACCTGAAACCCTCCTTTAGATTCCAGTCAGTAACTCACTCCCGGGTGTCTGTTATTCTATATACAAACCACCCCGTACCCATCGATTAGATTCCAGTCTGTAACTCACTCACGGGTATCTGTCATTCTATATGTAAACCACCCCGCACCCCTCGATTAGATTCCAGTCTGTAACTCACTCACGGGTATCTGTTATTCTATATGTAAACCACCCCGAACCCCTTGATTAGATTCCAGTCAGTAAGTCACTCTCGGGTATCTGTTATTCTATATATAAACCATCCCGAAACCGTCGATTAGATTCCGTTCTGTGACTCACTCCCAGGTATCAGTTATTCTATATATAAACCACCCCGAACCCCTCGATTAGATTCCAGTCTGTAACTCACTCCCGGGTATCTGTTATCCTATATATAAACCACCCCGAAACCCTCGATTAGATTCCAGTCTGTAACTCACTCACGGGTATCTGTTGTTCTATATTTAATCCACCCCGAACCCCTCGATTAGATTCCAGTCTGTAACTCACTCCCGGGTATCTGTTGTTCTATATTTAATACACCCCGAACCCCTCGATTATATTGCAGTCTGTAACTCACTCCCGGCTATCTGTTATTCTATATATAAACCACCCCGAACCCGTCGATTAGATGCCAGTCGGTAACTCACTCCCGGGTATCTGTCATTCTATATATAAACCACCCCGAACCCCTCGATTAGATTGCAGTCTGCAACTCACTCCCGGGTATCTGTCATTCTACATGTAAACCACCCCGAACCCCTCGATTAGATTCCAGTCTGTAACTCACTTCCGGGTATCTGTTATTCTATATGTAAACCAACCCGAAACCCTAGATTAGATTCCAGTCAGTAACTCACTTCCGGGTATCTGTTATTCTATATATAAACAACCCCAAACCCTCGATTAGATTCCAGTCTGTAACTCACTCCCGTTATCAGTTATTCTATATGTAAACCAACCCGAAAACCTCGATTAGATTACAGTCTCTAACTCACTCCCGGGTATCTGTTATTCTATATATAAACCTCCCCACACCGCTCGATAAGATTCCAGTCTGTAACTCACTCCCGGATGTCTGTTATTCTAAATATAAACCACCCCGAACCCCTCGATTAGGTTCCAGTCTGTAAATCACTCACGGGTATCTGTTATTCTATATATAAACCACCCCGAACCCCTCGATTAGATTCCAGTCTGTAACTCACTCCCGGTTATCTTTATTCTATATATAAACCACCCCGAACACCTCGATTAGATTCCAGTCTGTAACTCACTCCCGGGTGGCTCTGTTATTCTATATATAAAACAACCCGAACCCCTCCGTTAGAATTCCACTCTCTACCTCACTTGCCGGGTATCTGTTATTTTATATATAAACCACCCCGATCCCTCGATTAGATACCAGTCTGTATCTCACTCCCGGGTATTTGTCATTCTATATATAAACCTCCCTGAAAGCCTCCATTTGATTCAGTCTCCAACTCACTCCCGGGTTCCTGTTATTCTATTTATAAACCTCCCTGAACCCCTCCATTAGATTTCCAGTCTCTATCTTTCCCGGTATCTGTTATTCTATATATAAACCACCCCGAAACCCTCGATTAGGTCCAGTCTGTGCTTCACTCCCGTGGTGTCCTGTTATTCTATATATTAACCACCCCGACACCTCGATTTGATTCAGTCTGTAACTCACTCCCGGGTATCTGTCATTCTATATGTAAACCACCCCGAACCCCTCGATTTGACTCCAGTCTGTAACTCACTCTCGGGTGTTTGTTATTTTATATATAAAACAACCCGAAACCCTCGATTAGATTAGAGTCTGTAAATCACTCCCGGGTATCTGTTATTCTATATGTAAAACACCCCGAACCCTCGATTGGATTCCAGTCTGTAACTCATTCCCGAGTATCTGTTATTCTATATATAAACCGCCCCCGCTGAAACCCTCGATTAGATTCCAGTCTGTAACTCACTACCGGGTATCTGTTTTTCTATATATAAACCCCCGAACCACTCGATCAGATTCCAGTCTGTAACTCACTCCCAGATATCTGTTATTCTATATATAAACCACCCCGAACCCTCGATTAGATTCCAGTCTGTAACTCACTCCCGGGTATCTGTTATTCTATATATAAACCACCCCGAAGCCATCGATTCGATTCCAGTCTGTAACTCTCTCCCGGGTATCTGTTATTCTATATTTAAACCACCCCGAAACCCTCGATTAGATTCCAGTCTGTACTCACTCCCGGGTATCTGTTATTCTATATATGAACCACCCCGAATCCCTCGATTAGATTCAGTCTGTAACTCACTCCGGGATATGCTGTTATTCTTTATATAAACCACCCCGAACCCCTCGATAGATTGCCAGTCTGTTACTCACTCCCGGGTATCTGTTATCCTGATATACAACCACCCCGAATCCCTCGATTAGATTCCAGTCTGTAACTCACATCCGGGTATCTGTTATTCTATATTTAAACCACACCGAAGGCCCCTCGAATAGATTCCCCGTCTGTAACTCACTCCCAGTGTCCTGTTGTTCTATATTATACACACCCTGGACCCCTCGTTAGATTCAGTCTGTAACCACTCACTCCCAGGCTAGCTGTTATTCTCTTATAACCAACTCCCGAACCCCTCGACTAGGATTCCAGTCTGTTACTCACCTCCCGGGTATCTGTCATTCTATATATAAACCACCCCGAACCCCTCGATTAGATTCAGTCTTTAACTCACTCCGGGGGTATCTTGTCGATTCTACTATGCTAACCACCCAAGCCCCACGATAAGATTCCTAGTCTGTAACTCACTCTCCTGGTATCTGTTATTCTAGACATAAAACAACCCGAACCCTCGATTAGATTCCAGTCTGTAACTCACTCCCGGGTATCTGTTATTCTATATATAAACCACCCGAACACCTCGATTAGATTCAGTCTGCTAACTCACTCCCGGGTATCTGTATTCTATATATAACCCCCCAAACCCCTCGATTAGATTCCAGTCTGTAACTCACCTCCCGGGTATCTGTTATCTAGTATACAAAACACCCTGAAACCCTCCATTAGATTCCAGTCTGAACTCACTCGGGTATCTGTTTCTTATATATAAACCACCCCCCGAACCCTCGATTAGATTCCAGTCTGTAACTCACTCCCGGGTATCTGTTATTCTATATATAAACCACCCCGAACCCCTCGATTAGATTCCAGTCTGTACTCACTCCCGGGTATCTGTTATTGTATATATAAACCCCCCCACCGAACCCCTCGATTAGTTTCCAGTCTGTAACTCACTCCCGGGTATCTGGTATTCTATATATAAACCACCCCGAACCCCTCGATTAGATTCAGTCTGTAACTCACTCCCGGGTATCTGTTATTCTATATATATACCACTCCCGAACCCCTCGATTAGATTCAGTCTGTAACTCACTCCCAGGGTATCTGTTATTCTATATATAAACCACCCCGAACCCCTCGATTAGATTCCAGTCTGTAACTCACTCCCGGGTATCTGTTATTTCTATATATAAACCACCCCGAACCCCTCGAATTAGATTCCAGTCTGTAACTCACTCCCGGGTATCTGTTAATTCTATATATAAACCCACCGAAACCCTCGATTAGATTCCAGTCTGTAACTCACTCCGGGTATCTGTTATTCTATATATAAACCACCCTGAACCCCTCGATTAGATTCCCAGTCTGCTAACTCACTCCCGGGTATCTGTTATTCTAACTATAAACCACCCCGAAACCCTCGATAAGTTTCCAGTCTGTAACTCACTCCCGGGTATCTGTAATTCATTATATAAACCACCCCGAACTCCTCGATTAGATTCCAGTCTGTAACTCACTCCCGGGTATCTGTTATTCTATATGTAACCCCGCTGAAACCCTCGATTAGATTCCAGTCTGTAACTCACTCTCGGGTGTCTGTTATTCGATATATAAAACAACCCGAAACTCTCGATTATATTCCAGTATGTAACTCACTCCTGGGTATCTGTTATTCTATATATAAACCATCCCGAAACCCTCGATTAGATTCCAGTCTGTAACTCTCCCGGGTATCTGTTATTATATATAAAACCACCCTGAAACCTCGATTAGACAAACACACCCCCCCATGATTCAGTTTGTACTCACGGGTATTGTTATTCTATTATATAAACCACCGAACCCCTCGATTAGATTCCAGTCTGTAACTCACTCCCGGGGTATCTGTTATTCTATATATAAACCACCCGAACCCTCGATTAGATTCCAGTCTGTAACTCACCCCGGGCATCTGTTATTCTATATATAAATCCCCCGAACCCCTCGATTAGATTCCAGTATGTAACTCACTCCCGGGCATCTGTTATTCTATATATAAATCCCCCGAATCCCTCGATTAGATTCCAGTCTGTAACTCACTCCCGGGTATCTGTTACTCTATAATTAAACAACCGAAACCTCGATTAGATTCCAGTCTGTAACTCACTCCCGGGTATCTGTTATTCTATATATAAACACCCCGAACCTCGATTAGATTCAGTCTTAAACTCACTCCCGGGATCTGTTATCTCTATATATAAACCACCGAACCCTCGATTAGATTCCAGTCTGTAACTCACTCCGGGTATCTGTTATTCTATATATAAACATCCACACCCCTCGATTAGATTCCAGTCTGTAACTCACTCCGGGTATCTGTTATTCTACAATATAAAACAACCTGAAACCCTCGATTAGATTCCAGTTTGTAACTCACTCCGTGGTATCTGTTATTCTATATATAAACCACCCCGAAACCCTCGATTAGATTCCAGTCTGTAACTCACTCCCGGGATCTGTTATTCTATATAAAAACCACCGACCACTCGATTAGATTCAGTCTGTAACTCACTCCCGGGTATCTGTTATTCTCATATAAACCACCCCGAACTCGATTAGATTCAGTCTGTAATCACTCCGGGTATCTGTTATTCTATATTAAAAACACCGAAACCTCGATTAGCTTCCAGTCTGTAATCACTCCCGGGTATCTCTTATTCTATATATAAACCAGCACAATACCTTCGATTAGATTCCAGTTGTAACTCACTCCTGGGTATCTGTTATTTATATATAACCAACCCGAACCTCGATTAGTTTCCAGTCTGTAACTCACTCCCGGGTATCTGTTATTCTATATATAAACCACCCGAACCCCTCGATTAGATTCCAGTCTGTACTCACTCCCGGTTAGTTTTTGTATTCTATATATATAAACCAACCGAAACCTCGATTAGATTCAGTCTGTAACTCACTCCGGGTATCTGTTATTTATATATAAAAACCACCCGAACCCCTCGATTAGATTCCAGTCTGTAACTCACTCCGGGTATCTGTTATTCTATATTAAAACCACCCGAAACCTCGATTAGATTCCAGTCTGTAACTCACTCCCGGGTATCTGTTATTCTTTATTAAACCCACCCCACCCCTCGATTAGATTCCAGTCTGTAACTCACTCAGGTATCTGTTATTTATATTAAACACCCGACCCCTCGATTAGATTCCAGTCTGTAACTCACTCCGGGTATCTGTTATTTATATATAAAACCCCCGAACACCTCGATTAGATTCCGTCTGTAACTCTCTCCCGGTTATATGTTATTCTATATATAAACCACCCCGAACCCCTCGATTAGATTCCAATCTGTAACTCACTCCCGGGTATCTTTTATTCTATATATAAAACCCCCGGACCCCTCGATAAGTTTCCAGTCTGTAACTCACTCCCGGGTATCTGTTATTCTATATATAAACCACCCCAAAAACCTCGATAAGATTCCAGTCTGTAACTCAGTCCCGGGTATCTGTTATTCTATATATAAACCACCCCGAACCCGTCGATTAGATTCCAGTCTGTAACTCACTCCCGGGTATCTGTTATTCTATATATAAACCACCCCAAACCCCTCGATTAGATTCCAGTCTGTAACTCACTCCCGGGTATCTGTTATTCTATATATAAACCACCCGAACCCTCGATTAGATTCCAGTCTGTAAACTCACTCCGGGTATCTGTTATTCTTATATAAACCACCCGAAACCTCGATTAGATTCCAGTCTGTAACTCACTCCCGGGTATCTGTTATTCTATATATAAATAACCCGAAACCCTCGATTAGATTCCAGTCTGTAACTCACTCCCGGCTTTCTGTTATTCTATATATAAAACCACCGAACCCCTCGATTAGATTCCAGTCTGTAACTCACTCCCGGGTATCTGTTATTCTAATATATCACCACCGAAACCTCGATTAGCATTCCCCAGTACTGACCCTCACAGTGCCGCATTCCCTTAGTGACCCTCTAGAGTGCATCCACCCTCAGCACCCCTCCATTAGTGCTGTCTGTACTAATCCTCCGACAGTGCAGCGCTCCCTCAGTACTGACCCTCTGACAGTGCAGCACTCCCTCAGTACTGACCCTCTGACAGTGCAGCACTCCCTCCGTACTGCCCCTCCAACACTGCAGCAATCCCTCAGTACTGTCCCTCCGACACTGCAGCAGTCACTCAGCACTGACCCTCCGAGAGTGCAGCACTCCCTCAGTACTGACACTCCAACACTGCAGCACTCCCTCAGTACTGCCCGTCCAACACTGCAGCACTCCCTCAGTACTGCCCCTCCAAGACTGCAGCAATCCCTCAGTACTGCGACTCCAACACTGCAGCAATCCCACAGTACTGCCCCTCCAACACTGCAGCACTCCCTCAGTAATGCCCCTCCAACACTGCAGCACTCCCTCAGTACTACAACTCCAACACTGCAGCACTGCCTCAATACTGCCCCTCCAACACTGCAGCACTCCCTCAGTACTGCCCCTCCACCACTGCTTCACTCCCTCAGTACTGCCCCTCCAACACTGCAGCAGTCCCTCAGTACTGACACTCCGACAGTGCAGCACTCCCTCATTACTGACCCTCCGACAGTGCCGCAATCTCTTAGCACTGACACTCTTACACTGCAGCATTCCCTCAGTACTGCCCCTCCAACACTGCAGCACACCCTCAGTACTGCCCCTCCGACACTGCAGCAGTCCCTCAGCACTGACCCTCCGACAGTGCAGCACTCCCTCAGTACTGACCCTCCGACAGTGCAGCACTCCCTCAGTACTGACCCTCTGACAGTGCAGCACTCCCTCAGTACTGAATCTCTAACACTGCAGCACTCCCTCAGTACTGCCCCTCAAACACTGCAGCACTACCTCAGTACTGCCCCTCCGACACTGCAGCAGTCCCTCTGTACTGACCCTCCGACAGTGCAGCTCTCCCTCAGTACTGATCCTCCGACAGTGCAGCACCCCCTCAGTACCGACACTCCGACAGTGCAGCACTCCCTCAGCACTGACCCCCCAACACTGCAGCAGTCCCTCAGTACTGACCCTCCGACAGTGCAGCACCTCCTCAGTACTGTGCTTCTGATAGTGCAGCACTCTCTCAGTACTGACCCTTCGACAGTGCAGCACAGCCTTAGTGCTGTCCCTCTGACAGTGCGGCACTCCCCCAGTGCTGAACCTCTGACCGTGCAGCTCTCCCTCAGTACTGACCCTCCGACCGTTCGGCAGTTTTCAGTATTGACCCTCTGACACTGCAGCACTCCCTCAGTACTGATCCTCCAACAGTGGAGCATTCCCTCAGCACTGACCCTCTGACAGTGCAGTGCTCCCTCAGTCATGACCCTCTGACAGTGCAGCTCTCCCTCAGCACTGATCCTCTGACAGTGCTGCACTCCCTCAGTACTGACCCTCTGACAGTGCAGCATTCCCTCAGTACTGACCCTCCAACAGTGCCGCATTTCCTTAGCACTGACCCTCTGAGAGTGCATCACTCCTTCAGCACTGACCCTCCAACAGTACAGCACTCCCTCAGTACTGACCCTCCGACAGTGCAGTGTTCCCTCAGTACTAATCCTCCGACAGTGCAGCACTCCCTCAGTACTGACCCTCTGACAGTGCAGCATTCCCTCAGTACTGCCCCTCCAACACTGCAGCACTCCCTCAGTACCGCCCCTCCAACATTGCAGCACTCCCTCAGTACTGCCCCTCCAACACTGCAGCACTCCCTCAGTACTGCCCCTCCAACACTGCAGCAGTCCCTCAGTACTGCCCCTTCGACACTGCAGCACTCCCTCAGTACTGACCATCCGACAATGGATCGATCCCTCAGCACTGACCCTCTGACAGTGCAGTGCTCCCTCAGTCATGACCCTCTGACAGTGCAGCACTCCTCAGCACTCACCCTCTGACAGTGCAGCACTCCCTCAGTACTGACCCTCTGACAGTGCAGCACTCCCTCAGTACTGACCCTCTGACAGTGCAGCATTCCCTCAGTACTGACCCTCCAACAGTGCCGCATTCCCTTAGCACTGACCCTCTGAGAGTGCATCACTCCCTCAGCACTGACCCTCCAACAGTGCAGTGTTCCCTCAGTACTAATCCTCCGACAGTGCAGCGCTCCCTCAGTACTGACCCTCTGACAGTGCAGCACTCCCTCAGTACTGACCCTCTGACAGTGCAGAATTCCCTCAGTACTGCCCCTCCAACACTGCAGCACTCCCTCAGTACTGCCCCTCCAACATTGCAGCACTCCCTCAGTACTGCCCCTCCAACACTGCAGCACTCCCTCAGTACTGCCCCACCAACACTGCAGCACTCCCTCAGTACTGCCCCTCCAACACTGCAGCACTCCCTCAGTACTGACCCTCAGACACTGCAGCACTCCCTCAGTACTGCCCCACCAACACTGCAGCTCTCCCTCAGTACGAACTCTCCGACAATGGAGCGCTCCCTCAGTTCTGATGCTCTGACAGTGCAGCACTCCCTCAGTACTGCCCCACCAACACTGCAGCACTCCCTCAGTACTGACCCTCCGACAGTGCAGCTCTCCTTCAGCACTGACCCTCTGACAGTGCAGCATTCCCTCAGCATTGATCTTCCGACAGTGCAGCGCTCCCTCAGTACTGATGCTCTGACTGAGCAGCACTCCCTCAGTACTGACCTTCTGACAGTGCAGCCTCCCTCAACACTGACCCTTCCGGCAGTGCAGCACTCCCTCAGTACTGACCCTCCAACACTGCAGCACTCCCTCAGTACTGCCCCTCCAACACTGCAGCACTCCCTCAGTACTGCCCCTCCAACACTGCAGCACTCCCTCAGTACTGCCCCTCCGACAGTGCAGCACTCCCTCTGTACTGCCCCTCCAACACTGCAGCACTCCCTCAGTACTGACCCTCCGACAGTGCCACTCTCCCTTAGCACTGACCCTCTGACAGTGCAGCACTCCCACAGCACTCACCCTCCAACAGTGCAGCACTCCCTCAGTACTGACCCTTCGACAGTGCAGCACAGCCTTAGTGCTGTCCCTCTGACAGTGCGGCACACTCCCAGTGCTGAACCTCTGACCGTGCAGCTCTCCCTCAGTACTGACCCTCCGACCGTTCAGCAGTTTTCAGTATTGACCCTCTGACACTGCAGCACTCCCTCAGTACTGATCCTCCAACAGTGCAGCATTCCCTCAGCACTGACCCTCTGACAGTGCAGTGCTCCCTCAGTCATGACCCTCTGACAGTGCAGCACTCCTCAGCACTCACCCTCTGACAGTGCAGCACTCCCTCAGTACTGACCCTCTGACAGTGCAGCACTCCCTCAGTACTGACCCTCTGACAGTGCAGCATTCCCTCAGTACTGACCCTCCAACAGTGCCGCATTCCCTTAGCACTGACCCTCTGAGAGTGCATCACTCCCTCAGCACTGACCCTCCAACAGTGCAGTGTTCCCTCAGTACTAATCCTCCGACAGTGCAGCGCTCCCTCAGTACTGACCCTCTGACAGTGCAGCACTCCCTCAGTACTGACCCTCTGACAGTGCAGAATTCCCTCAGTACTGCCCCTCCAACACTGCAGCACTCCCTCAGTACTGCCCCTCCAACATTGCAGCACTCCCTCAGTACTGCCCCTCCACCACTGCTTCACTCCCTCAGTACTGCCCCTCCAACACTGCAGCAGTCCCTCAGTACTGACACTCCGACAGTGCAGCACTCCCTCATTACTGACCCTCCGACAGTGCCGCAATCTCTTAGCACTGACACTCTTACACTGCAGCATTCCCTCAGTACTGCCCCTCCAACACTGCAGCACACCCTCAGTACTGCCCCTCCGACACTGCAGCAGTCCCTCAGCACTGACCCTCCGACAGTGCAGCACTCCCTCAGTACTGACCCTCCGACAGTGCAGCACTCCCTCAGTACTGACCCTCTGACAGTGCAGCACTCCCTCAGTACTGAATCTCTAACACTGCAGCACTCCCTCAGTACTGCCCCTCAAACACTGCAGCACTACCTCAGTACTGCCCCTCCGACACTGCAACAGTCCCTCTGTACTGACCCTCCGACAGTGCAGCTCTCCCTCAGTACTGATCCTCCGACAGTGCAGCACCCCCTCAGTACCGACACTCCGACAGTGCAGCACTCCCTCAGCACTGACCCCCCAACACTGCAGCAGTCCCTCAGTACTGACCCTCCGACAGTGCAGCACCTCCTCAGTACTGTGCTTCTGATAGTGCAGCACTCTCTCAGTACTGACCCTTCGACAGTGCAGCACAGCCTTAGTGCTGTCCCTCTGACAGTGCGGCACTCCCCCAGTGCTGAACCTCTGACCGTGCAGCTCTCCCTCAGTACTGACCCTCCGACCGTTCGGCAGTTTTCAGTATTGACCCTCTGACACTGCAGCACTCCCTCAGTACTGATCCTCCAACAGTGGAGCATTCCCTCAGCACTGACCCTCTGACAGTGCAGTGCTCCCTCAGTCATGACCCTCTGACAGTGCAGCTCTCCCTCAGCACTGATCCTCTGACAGTGCTGCACTCCCTCAGTACTGACCCTCTGACAGTGCAGCATTCCCTCAGTACTGACCCTCCAACAGTGCCGCATTTCCTTAGCACTGACCCTCTGAGAGTGCATCACTCCCTCAGCACTGACCCTCCAACAGTACAGCACTCCCTCAGTACTGACCCTCCGACAGTGCAGTGTTCCCTCAGTACTAATCCTCCGACAGTGCAGCACTCCCTCAGTACTGACCCTCTGACAGTGCAGCATTCCCTCAGTACTGCCCCTCCAACACTGCAGCACTCCCTCAGTACCGCCCCTCCAACATTGCAGCACTCCCTCAGTACTGCCCCTCCAACACTGCAGCACTCCCTCAGTACTGCCCCTCCAACACTGCAGCAGTCCCTCAGTACTGCCCCTTCGACACTGCAGCACTCCCTCAGTACTGACCATCCGACAATGGATCGATCCCTCAGCACTGACCCTCTGACAGTGCAGTGCTCCCTCAGTCATGACCCTCTGACAGTGCAGCACTCCTCAGCACTCACCCTCTGACAGTGCAGCACTCCCTCAGTACTGACCCTCTGACAGTGCAGCACTCCCTCAGTACTGACCCTCTGACAGTGCAGCATTCCCTCAGTACTGACCCTCCAACAGTGCCGCATTCCCTTAGCACTGACCCTCTGAGAGTGCATCACTCCCTCAGCACTGACCCTCCAACAGTGCAGTGTTCCCTCAGTACTAATCCTCCGACAGTGCAGCGCTCCCTCAGTACTGACCCTCTGACAGTGCAGCACTCCCTCAGTACTGACCCTCTGACAGTGCAGAATTCCCTCAGTACTGCCCCTCCAACACTGCAGCACTCCCTCAGTACTGCCCCTCCGACACTGCAGCAGTCCCTCTGTACTGTCCCTCCGACAGTGCAGCTCTCCCTCAGTACTGATCCTCCGACAGTGCAGCACCCCCTCAGTACCGACACTCCGACAGTGCAGCACTCCCTCAGCACTGACCCCCCAACACTGCAGCAGTCCCTCAGTACTGACCCTCCGACAGTGCAGCACCTCCTCAGTACTGTGCTTCTGATAGTGCAGCACTCTCTCAGTACTGACCCTTCGACAGTGCAGCACAGCCTTAGTGCTGTCCCTCTGACAGTGCGGCACACTCCCAGTGCTGAACCTCTGACCGTGCAGCTCTCCCTCAGTACTGACCCTCCGACCGTTCAGCAGTTTTCAGTATTGACCCTCTGACACTGCAGCACTCCCTCAGTACTGATCCTCCAACAGTGCAGCATTCCCTCAGCACTGACCCTCTGACAGTGCAGTGCTCCCTCAGTCATGACCCTCTGACAGTGCAGCACTCCTCAGCACTCACCCTCTGACAGTGCAGCACTCCCTCAGTACTGACCCTCTGACAGTGCAGCACTCCCTCAGTACTGACCCTCTGACAGTGCAGCATTCCCTCAGTACTGACCCTCCAACAGTGCCGCATTCCCTTAGCACTGACCCTCTGAGAGTGCATCACTCCCTCAGCACTGACCCTCCAACAGTGCAGTGTTCCCTCAGTACTAATCCTCCGACAGTGCAGCGCTCCCTCAGTACTGACCCTCTGACAGTGCAGCACTCCCTCAGTACTGACCCTCTGACAGTGCAGAATTCCCTCAGTACTGCCCCTCCAACACTGCAGCACTCCCTCAGTACTGCCCCTCCAACATTGCAGCACTCCCTCAGTACTGCCCCTCCAACACTGCAGCACTCCCTCAGTACTGCCCCACCAACACTGCAGCACTCCCTCAGTACTGCCCCTCCAACACTGCAGCACTCCCTCAGTACTGCCCCACCAACACTGCAGCACTCCCTCAGTACTGCCCCACCAACACTGCAGCACTCCCTCAGTACGAACTCTCCGACAATGGAGCGCTCCCTCAGTTCTGATGCTCTGACAGTGCAGCACTCCCTCAGTACTGCCCCACCAACACTGCAGCACTCCCTCAGTACTGACCCTCCGACAGTGCAGCTCTCCTTCAGCACTGACCCTCTGACAGTGCAGCATTCCCTCAGCATTGATCTTCCGACAGTGCAGCGCTCCCTCAGTACTGATGCTCTGACTGAGCAGCACTCCCTCAGTACTGACCTTCTGACAGTGCAGCCTCCCTCAACACTGACCCTTCTGGCAGTGCAGCACTCCCTCAGTACTGACCCTCCAACACTGCAGCACTCCCTCAGTACTGCCCCTCCAACACTGCAGCACTCCCTCAGTACTGCCCCTCCAACACTGCAGCACTCCCTCAGTACTGCCCCTCCGACAGTGCAGCACTCCGTCTGTACTGCCCCTCCAACACTGCAGCACTCCCTCAGTACTGACCCTGCGACAGTGCCACTCTCCCTTAGCACTGACCCTCTGACAGTGCAGCACTCCCACAGCACTCACCCTCCAACAGTGCAGCACTCCCTCAGTACTGACCCTTCGACAGTGCAGCACAGCCTTAGTGCTGTCCCTCTGACAGTGCGGCACACTCCCAGTGCTGAACCTCTGACCGTGCAGCTCTCCCTCAGTACTGACCCTCCGACCGTTCAGCAGTTTTCAGTATTGACCCTCTGACACTGCAGCACTCCCTCAGTACTGATCCTCCAACAGTGCCGCATTCCCTTAGCACTGACCCTCTGAGATGCATCACTCCCTCAGCACTGACCCTCCAACAGTACAGCACTCCCTCAGTACTGACCCTCCGACAGTGCAGTGTTCCCTCAGTACTAATCCTCCGACAGTGCAGCACTCCCTCAGTACTGACCCTCTGACAGTGCAGCACTCCCTCAGTACTGACCCTCCGACAGTGCAGCACAGCCTTAGTGCTGTCCCTCTGACAGTGCGGCACTCCCCCAGTGCTGAACCTCTGACCGTGCAGCTCTCCCTCAGTACTGACCCTCCGACCATTCGGCAGTTTTCAGTATTGACCCTCTGACACTGCAGCACTCCCTCAGTACTGATCCTCCAACAGTGCAGCATTCCCTCAGCACTGACCCTCTGACAGTGCAGTGCTCCCTCAGTCATGACCCTCTGACAGTGCAGCACTCCCTCAGCACTCACCCTCTGACAGTGCAGCACTCCCTCAGTACTGACCCTCTGACAGTGCAGCACTCCCTCAGTACTGACCCTCTGACAGTGCAGCATTCCCTCAGTACTGACCCTCCAACAGTGCCGCATTCCCTTAGCACTGACCCTCTGAGAGTGCATCACTCCCTCAGCACTGACCCTCCAACAGTGCAGTGTTCCCTCAGTACTAATCCTCCGACAGTGCAGGGCTCCCTCAGTACTGACGCTCTGACAGTGCAGCACTCCCTCAGTACTGACCCTCTAACAGTGCAGCATTCCCTCAGTACTGCCCCTCCAACACTGCAGCACTCCCTCAGTACTGCCCCTCCAACATTGCAGCACTCCCTCAGTACTGCCCCTCCAACACTGCAGCACTCCCTCAGTACTGCCCCACCAACACTGCAGCACTCCCTTAGTACTGCTCCTCCAACACTGCAGCACTCCCTCAGTACTGACCCTCTGACAGTGCAGCACTCCCTCAGTACTGCCCCACCAACACTGCAGCACTCCCTCAGTACGAATTCTCCGACAATGGAGCGCTCCCCCAGTTCTGATGCTCTGACAGTGCAGCACTCCCTCAGTACTGCCCCACCAACACTGCAGCACTCCCTCAGTACTGACCCTCCAACAATGCAGCACTCCCTCAGTACTGCCCATCCAACACTGCAGCACTCCCTCAGTACTGCCCCTCCGACAGTGCAGCTCTCCTTCAGCACTGACCCTCTGACAGTGCAGCATTCCCTCAGCATTGATCTTCCGACAGTGCAGCGCTCCCTCAGTACTGATGCTCTGACAGAGCAGCACTCCCTCAGTACTGACCTTCTGACAGTGCAGCCTCCCTCAACACTGACCCTTCCGGCAGTGCAGCACTCCCTCAGTACTGACCCTCCAACAATGCAGCACTCCCTCAGTACTGCCCCTCCAACACTGCAGCACTCCCTCAGTACTGCCCCTCCAACACTGCAGCACTCCCTCAGTACTGCCCCTCCGACACTGCAGCAGTCCCTCAGCACTGACCCTCCGACAGTGCAGCACTCCCTCAGTACTGACCCTCTGACAGTGCAGCACTCCCTCAGTACTGACCCTCTGACAGTGCAGCACGCCCTCATTACTGATTCTCTAACTCTGCAGCACTCCCTCAGTACTGCCCCTCAAACACTGCAGCACGACCTCAGTACTGCCCCTCCGACACTGCAGCAGTCCCTCTGTACTGTCCCTCCGACAGTGCAGCTCTCCCTCAGTACTGATCCTCCGACAGTGCAGCACCCCCTCAGTACCGACACTCCGACAGTGCAGCACTCCCTCAGCACTGACCCCCCAACACTGCAGCAGTCCCTCAGTACTGACCCTCCGACAGTGCAGCACCTCCTCAGTACTGTGCTTCTGATAGTGCAGCACTCTCTCAGTACTGACCCTTCGACAGTGCAGCACAGCCTTAGTGCTGTCCCTCTGACAGTGCGGCACACTCCCAGTGCTGAACCTCTGACCGTGCAGCTCTCCCTCAGTACTGACCCTCCGACCGTTCAGCAGTTTTCAGTATTGACCCTCTGACACTGCAGCACTCCCTCAGTACTGATCCTCCAACAGTGCAGCATTCCCTCAGCACTGACCCTCTGACAGTACAGTGCTCCCTCAGTCATGACCCTCTGACAGTGCAGCACTCCTCAGCACTCACCCTCTGACAGTGCAGCACTCCCTCAGTACTGACCCTCTGACAGTGCAGCACTCCCTCAGTACTGACCCTCTGACAGTGCAGCATTCCCTCAGTACTGACCCTCCAACAGTGCCGCATTCCCTTAGCACTGACCCTCTGAGAGTGCATCACTCCCTCAGCACTGACCCTCCAACAGTGCAGTGTTCCCTCAGTACTAATCCTCCGACAGTGCAGCGCTCCCTCAGTACTGACCCTCTGACAGTGCAGCACTCCCTCAGTACTGACCCTCTGACAGTGCAGAATTCCCTCAGTACTGCCCCTCCAACACTGCAGCACTCCCTCAGTACTGCCCCTCCAACATTGCAGCACTCCCTCAGTACTGCCCCTCCAACACTGCAGCACTCCCTCAGTACTGCCCCACCAACACCGCAGCACTCCCTCAGTACTGCCCCTCTGACAGTGCAGCACTCCCTCAGTACTGACCCTCTGACAGTGCAGCATTCCCTCAGTACTGACCCTCCAACAGTGCCGCATTCCCTTAGCACTGACCCTCTGAGAGTGCATCACTCCCTCAGCACTGACCCTCCAACAGTGCAGTGTTCCCTCAGTACTAATCCTCCGACAGTGCAGCGCTCCCTCAGTACTGACCCTCTGACAGTGCAGCACTCCCTCAGTACTGACCCTCTGACAGTGCAGAATTCCCTCAGTACTGCCCCTCCAACACTGCAGCACTCCCTCAGTACTGCCCCTCCAACATTGCAGCACTCCCTCAGTACTGCCCCTCCAACACTGCAGCACTCCCTCAGTACTGCCCCACCAACACTGCAGCACTCCCTCAGTACTGCCCCTCCAACACTGCAGCACTCCCTCAGTACTGCCCCACCAACACTGCAGCACTCCCTCAGTACTGCCCCACCAACACTGCAGCACTCCCTCAGTACGAACTCTCCGACAATGGAGCTCTCCCTCAGTTCTGATGCTCTGACAGTGCAGCACTCCCTCAGTACTGCCCCACCAACACTGCAGCACTCCCTCAGTACTGACCCTCCGACAGTGCAGCTCTCCTTCAGCACTGACCCTCTGACAGTGCAGCATTCCCTCAGCATTGATCTTCCGACAGTGCAGCGCTCCCTCAGTACTGATGCTCTGACTGAGCAGCACTCCCTCAGTACTGACCTTCTGACAGTGCAGCCTCCCTCAACACTGACCCTTCTGGCAGTGCAGCACTCCCTCAGTACTGACCCTCCAACACTGCAGCACTCCCTCAGTACTGCCCCTCCAACACTGCAGCACTCCCTCAGTACTGCCCCTCCAACACTGCAGCACTCCCTCAGTACTGCCCCTCCGACAGTGCAGCACTCCCTCTGTACTGCCCCTCCAACACTGCAGCACTCCCTCAGTACTGACCCTCCGACAGTGCCACTCTCCCTTAGCACTGACCCTCTGACAGTGCAGCACTCCCACAGCACTCACCCTCCAACAGTGCAGCACTCCCTCAGTACTGACCCTTCGACAGTGCAGCACAGCCTTAGTGCTGTCCCTCTGACAGTGCGGCACACTCCCAGTGCTGAACCTCTGACCGTGCAGCTCTCCCTCAGTACTGACCCTCCGACCGTTCAGCAGTTTTCAGTATTGACCCTCTGACACTGCAGCACTCCCTCAGTACTGATCCTCCAACAGTGCAGCATTCCCTCAGCACTGACCCTCTGACAGTGCAGTGCTCCCTCAGTCATGACCCTCTGACAGTGCAGCACTCCTCAGCACTCACCCTCTGACAGTGCAGCACTCCCTCAGTACTGACCCTCTGACAGTGCAGCACTCCCTCAGTACTGACCCTCTGACAGTGCAGCATTCCCTCAGTACTGACCCTCCAACAGTGCCGCATTCCCTTAGCACTGACCCTCTGAGAGTGCATCACTCCCTCAGCACTGACCCTCCAACAGTGCAGTGTTCCCTCAGTACTAATCCTCCGACAATGCAGCGCTCCCTCAGTACTGACCCTCTGACAGTGCAGCACTCCCTCAGTACTGACCCTCTGACAGTGCAGAATTCCCTCAGTACTGCCCCTCCAACACTGCAGCACTCCCTCAGTACTGCCCCTCCAACATTGCAGCACTCCCTCAGTACTGCCCCTCCAACACTGCAGCACTCCCTCAGTACTGCCCCACCAACACTGCAGCACTCCCTCAGTACTGCCCCTCCAACACTGCAGCACTCCCTCAGTACTGCCCCACCAACACTGCAGCACTCCCTCAGTACTGCCCCACCAACACTGCAGCTCTCCCTCAGTACGAACTCTCCGACAATGGAGCGCTCCCTCAGTTCTGATGCTCTGACAGTGCAGCACTCCCTCAGTACTGCCCCACCAACACTGCAGCACTCCCTCAGTACTGACCCTCCGACAGTGCAGCTCTCCTTCAGCACTGACCCTCTGACAGTGCAGCATTCCCTCAGCATTGATCTTCCGACAGTGCAGCGCTCCCTCAGTACTGACCTTCTGACAGTGCAGCCTCCCTCAACACTGACCCTTCCGGCAGTGCAGCACTCCCTCAGTACTGACCCTCCAACACTGCAGCACTCCCTCAGTACTGCCCCTCCAACACTGCAGCACTCCCTCAGTACTGCCCCTCCAACACTGCAGCACTCCCTCAGTACTGCCCCTCCGACAGTGCAGCACTCCCTCTGTACTGCCCCTCCAACACTGCAGCACTCCCTCAGTACTGACCCTCCGACAGTGCCACTCTCCCTTAGCACTGACCCTCTGACAGTGCAGCACTCCCACAGCACTCACCCTCCAACAGTGCAGCACTCCCTCAGTACTGACACTCCGACAGTGCCGCACTCCCTTAGCATTGTCCCTCGGACAGTGCAGCGTTCCCTCAGTACTAACCCTGCGACAGTGCAGAACTCCCTCAGTACTAACCCTCTGACAGTGCAGCACTCCAATTCAGTACTGACCATCCGACAGTGCAGCGCTCCCTCAGCATTGACCATCCGACATGGGCCGCACTCCCTCAGTACTGACCCTCTGACAGTGCAGCACTCCCTCAGTACTGACCATCCGACAGTGCAGCACTCCCTCCGTACTGCCCCTCCAACACTGCAGCAATCCCTCAGTACTGTCCCTCCGACACTGCAGCAGTCACTCAGCACTGACCCTCCGAGAGTGCAGCACTCCCTCAGTACTGACACTCCAACACTGCAGCACTCCCTCAGTACTGCCCGTCCAACACTGCAGCACTCCCTCAGTACTGCCCCTCCAAGACTGCAGCAATCCCTCAGTACTGCGACTCCAACACTGCAGCAATCCCACAGTACTGCCCCTCCAACACTGCAGCACTCCCTCAGTAATGCCCCTCCAACACTGCAGCACTCCCTCAGTACTACAACTCCAACACTGCAGCACTGCCTCAATACTGCCCCTCCAACACTGCAGCACTCCCTCAGTACTGCCCCTCCACCACTGCTTCACTCCCTCAGTACTGCCCCTCCAACACTGCAGCAGTCCCTCAGTACTGACACTCCGACAGTGCAGCACTCCCTCATTACTGACCCTCCGACAGTGCCGCAATCTCTTAGCACTGACACTCTTACACTGCAGCATTCCCTCAGTACTGCCCCTCCAACACTGCAGCACTCCCTCAGTACTGCCCCTCCGACACTGCAGCAGTCCCTCAGCACTGACCCTCCGACAGTGCAGCACTCCCTCAGTACTGACCCTCCGACAGTGCAGCACTCCCTCAGTACTGACCCTCTGACAGTGCAGCACTCCCTCAGTACTGAATCTCTAACACTGCAGCACTCCCTCAGTACTGCCCCTCAAACACTGCAGCACTACCTCAGTACTGCCCCTCCGACACTGCAGCAGTCCCTCTGTACTGACCCTCCGACAGTGCAGCTCTCCCTCAGTACTGATCCTCCGACAGTGCAGCACCCCCTCAGTACCGACACTCCGACAGTGCAGCACTCCCTCAGCACTGACCCCCCAACACTGCAGCAGTCCCTCAGTACTGACCCTCCGACAGTGCAGCACCTCCTCAGTACTGTGCTTCTGATAGTGCAGCACTCTCTCAGTACTGACCCTTCGACAGTGCAGCACAGCCTTAGTGCTGTCCCTCTGACAGTGCGGCACTCCCCCAGTGCTGAACCTCTGACCGTGCAGCTCTCCCTCAGTACTGACCCTCCGACCGTTCGGCAGTTTTCAGTATTGACCCTCTGACACTGCAGCACTCCCTCAGTACTGATCCTCCAACAGTGGAGCATTCCCTCAGCACTGACCCTCTGACAGTGCAGTGCTCCCTCAGTCATGACCCTCTGACAGTGCAGCTCTCCCTCAGCACTGATCCTCTGACAGTGCTGCACTCCCTCAGTACTGACCCTCTGACAGTGCAGCATTCCCTCAGTACTGACCCTCCAACAGTGCCGCATTTCCTTAGCACTGACCCTCTGAGAGTGCATCACTCCTTCAGCACTGACCCTCCAACAGTACAGCACTCCCTCAGTACTGACCCTCCGACAGTGCAGTGTTCCCTCAGTACTAATCCTCCGACAGTGCAGCACTCCCTCAGTACTGACCCTCTGACAGTGCAGCATTCCCTCAGTACTGCCCCTCCAACACTGCAGCACTCCCTCAGTACCGCCCCTCCAACATTGCAGCACTCCCTCAGTACTGCCCCTCCAACACTGCAGCACTCCCTCAGTACTGCCCCTCCAACACTGCAGCAGTCCCTCAGTACTGCCCCTTCGACACTGCAGCACTCCCTCAGTACTGACCATCCGACAATGGATCGATCCCTCAGCACTGACCCTCTGACAGTGCAGTGCTCCCTCAGTCATGACCCTCTGACAGTGCAGCACTCCTCAGCACTCACCCTCTGACAGTGCAGCACTCCCTCAGTACTGACCCTCTGACAGTGCAGCACTCCCTCAGTACTGACCCTCTGACAGTGCAGCATTCCCTCAGTACTGACCCTCCAACAGTGCCGCATTCCCTTAGCACTGACCCTCTGAGAGTGCATCACTCCCTCAGCACTGACCCTCCAACAGTGCAGTGTTCCCTCAGTAC
Source organism: Carcharodon carcharias (assembly GCF_017639515.1). Lineage (NCBI taxonomy): Eukaryota > Metazoa > Chordata > Chondrichthyes > Lamniformes > Lamnidae > Carcharodon > Carcharodon carcharias. The sequence goes on from NC_054493.1 coordinate 2,054,175, forward strand.
TAATCCTCCGACAGTGCAGCGCTCCCTCAGTACTGACCCTCTGACAGTGCAGCACTCCCTCAGTACTGACCCTCTGACAGTGCAGAATTCCCTCAGTACTGCCCCTCCAACACTGCAGCACTCCCTCAGTACTGCCCCTCCAACATTGCAGCACTCCCTCAGTACTGCCCCTCCAACACTGCAGCACTCCCTCAGTACTGCCCCACCAACACTGCAGCACTCCCTCAGTACTGCCCCTCCAACACTGCAGCACTCCCTCAGTACTGCCCCACCAACACTGCAGCACTCCCTCAGTACTGCCCCACCAACACTGCAGCTCTCCCTCAGTACGAACTCTCCGACAATGGAGCGCTCCCTCAGTTCTGATGCTCTGACAGTGCAGCACTCCCTCAGTACTGCCCCACCAACACTGCAGCACTCCCTCAGTACTGACCCTCCGACAGTGCAGCTCTCCTTCAGCACTGACCCTCTGACAGTGCAGCATTCCCTCAGCATTGATCTTCCGACAGTGCAGCGCTCCCTCAGTACTGATGCTCTGACTGAGCAGCACTCCCTCAGTACTGACCTTCTGACAGTGCAGCCTCCCTCAACACTGACCCTTCCGGCAGTGCAGCACTCCCTCAGTACTGACCCTCCAACACTGCAGCACTCCCTCAGTACTGCCCCTCCAACACTGCAGCACTCCCTCAGTACTGCCCCTCCAACACTGCAGCACTCCCTCAGTACTGCCCCTCCGACAGTGCAGCACTCCCTCTGTACTGCCCCTCCAACACTGCAGCACTCCCTCAGTACTGACCCTCCGACAGTGCCACTCTCCCTTAGCACTGACCCTCTGACAGTGCAGCACTCCCACAGCACTCACCCTCCAACAGTGCAGCACTCCCTCAGTACTGACCCTTCGACAGTGCAGCACAGCCTTAGTGCTGTCCCTCTGACAGTGCGGCACACTCCCAGTGCTGAACCTCTGACCGTGCAGCTCTCCCTCAGTACTGACCCTCCGACCGTTCAGCAGTTTTCAGTATTGACCCTCTGACACTGCAGCACTCCCTCAGTACTGATCCTCCAACAGTGCAGCATTCCCTCAGCACTGACCCTCTGACAGTGCAGTGCTCCCTCAGTCATGACCCTCTGACAGTGCAGCACTCCTCAGCACTCACCCTCTGACAGTGCAGCACTCCCTCAGTACTGACCCTCTGACAGTGCAGCACTCCCTCAGTACTGACCCTCTGACAGTGCAGCATTCCCTCAGTACTGACCCTCCAACAGTGCCGCATTCCCTTAGCACTGACCCTCTGAGAGTGCATCACTCCCTCAGCACTGACCCTCCAACAGTGCAGTGTTCCCTCAGTACTAATCCTCCGACAGTGCAGCGCTCCCTCAGTACTGACCCTCTGACAGTGCAGCACTCCCTCAGTACTGACCATCCGACAGTGCAGCACTCCCTCCGTACTGCCCCTCCAACACTGCAGCAATCCCTCAGTACTGTCCCTCCGACACTGCAGCAGTCACTCAGCACTGACCCTCCGAGAGTGCAGCACTCCCTCAGTACTGACACTCCAACACTGCAGCACTCCCTCAGTACTGCCCGTCCAACACTGCAGCACTCCCTCAGTACTGCCCCTCCAAGACTGCAGCAATCCCTCAGTACTGCGACTCCAACACTGCAGCAATCCCACAGTACTGCCCCTCCAACACTGCAGCACTCCCTCAGTAATGCCCCTCCAACACTGCAGCACTCCCTCAGTACTACAACTCCAACACTGCAGCACTGCCTCAATACTGCCCCTCCAACACTGCAGCACTCCCTCAGTACTGCCCCTCCACCACTGCTTCACTCCCTCAGTACTGCCCCTCCAACACTGCAGCAGTCCCTCAGTACTGACACTCCGACAGTGCAGCACTCCCTCATTACTGACCCTCCGACAGTGCCGCAATCTCTTAGCACTGACACTCTTACACTGCAGCATTCCCTCAGTACTGCCCCTCCAACACTGCAGCACACCCTCAGTACTGCCCCTCCGACACTGCAGCAGTCCCTCAGCACTGACCCTCCGACAGTGCAGCACTCCCTCAGTACTGACCCTCCGACAGTGCAGCACTCCCTCAGTACTGACCCTCTGACAGTGCAGCACTCCCTCAGTACTGACTCTCTAACACTGCAGCACTCCCTCAGTACTGCCCCTCAAACACTGCAGCACTACCTCAGTACTGCCCCTCCGACACTGCAACAGTCCCTCTGTACTGACCCTCCGACAGTGCAGCTCTCCCTCAGTACTGATCCTCCGACAGTGCAGCACCCCCTCAGTACCGACACTCCGACAGTGCAGCACTCCCTCAGCACTGACCCCCCAACACTGCAGCAGTCCCTCAGTACTGACCCTCCGACAGTGCAGCACCTCCTCAGTACTGTGCTTCTGATAGTGCAGCACTCTCTCAGTACTGACCCTTCGACAGTGCAGCACAGCCTTAGTGCTGTCCCTCTGACAGTGCGGCACTCCCCCAGTGCTGAACCTCTGACCGTGCAGCTCTCCCTCAGTACTGACCCTCCGACCGTTCGGCAGTTTTCAGTATTGACCCTCTGACACTGCAGCACTCCCTCAGTACTGATCCTCCAACAGTGGAGCATTCCCTCAGCACTGACCCTCTGACAGTGCAGTGCTCCCTCAGTCATGACCCTCTGACAGTGCAGCTCTCCCTCAGCACTGATCCTCTGACAGTGCTGCACTCCCTCAGTACTGACCCTCTGACAGTGCAGCATTCCCTCAGTACTGACCCTCCAACAGTGCCGCATTTCCTTAGCACTGACCCTCTGAGAGTGCATCACTCCTTCAGCACTGACCCTCCAACAGTACAGCACTCCCTCAGTACTGACCCTCCGACAGTGCAGTGTTCCCTCAGTACTAATCCTCCGACAGTGCAGCACTCCCTCAGTACTGACCCTCTGACAGTGCAGCATTCCCTCAGTACTGCCCCTCCAACACTGCAGCACTCCCTCAGTACCGCCCCTCCAACATTGCAGCACTCCCTCAGTACTGCCCCTCCAACACTGCAGCACTCCCTCAGTACTGCCCCTCCAACACTGCAGCAGTCCCTCAGT
>NC_054493.1:2057771-2060271 GCF_017639515.1 Carcharodon carcharias
TGTCTCTGTCCCTGTCTCTGTCCCTTTCCCAGTCACTGTCCCTGTCCCTGAGTCTGTCTCTGTCCCTGTTCCAGTCCCTATCTCTGTCCCTGTTCCTGTCTCTGTCCCTGTCTCTGTCTATGTCCCTGTCTCTGTCTCTGTCTCTGTCCCTGTCCCTGTCCCTGTCCCTGTCCCTGTCCCTGTCCCTGTCTCTGTCTATGTCCCTGTCTCTGTCTCTGTCTCTGTCCCTGTCCCTGTCCCTGTCCCTGTCCCTGTCCCTGTCCCTGTCTCTGTCTCTGTCCCTGTCCCTGTCCCTGTCCCTGTCCCTGTCTCTGTCTCTGTCCCATTCCCTGTCCCTGTCCCTGTCTCTGTCCCTGTCTCTGTCTCTGTCCCATTCCCTGTCCCTGTCCCTGTCTCTGTCTCTGTCCCATTCCCTGTCCCTGTCCCTGTCTCTGTCTCTGTCCCATTCCCTGTCCCTGTCCCTGTCCCTGTCCCTGTCTCTGTCCCTGTCTCTGTCTCTGTCCCATTCCCTGTCCCTGTCCCTGTCTCTGTCTCTGTCCCATTCCCTGTCCCTGTCCCTGTCCCTGTCTCTGTCTCTGTCCCATTCCCTGTCTCTGTCCCTGTCTCTGTCTCTGTCCCATTCCCTGTCCCTGTCCCTGTCTCTGTCTCTGTCCCATTCCCTGTCCCTGTCCCTGTCCCTGTCCCTGTCTCTGTCTCTGTCCCTGTCTCTGTCTCTGTCCCATTCCCTGTCCCTGTCCCTGTCTCTGTCTCTGTCCCATTCCCTGTCCCTGTCCCTGTCCCTGTCCCTGTCCCTGTCCCTGTCTCTGTCCCTGTCTCTGTCTCTGTCCCATTCCCTTTCCCTGTCTCTGTCTCTGTCCCTGTCCCAGTCCCTGTCCCTGTCTCTGTCCCTGTCCCTGTCAATGTCTCTGTCTCTGTCTCTTTTCCTGTCCCTGTCCCTGTCCCTGTCCCTGTCCCTGTCCCTGTCTCTGTCTCTGTCTCTGTCTCTGTCCCTGTCCCTGTCCCTGTCCCAGTCCCAGTCCCTGTCCCTGACCCTGTCCCTGTCCCTCGCTCTGTCCCTGTCTCTGTCCCTGTCCCTGTCCCTGTCCCTGTCCCTGTCCCTGTCCCAGTCCCAGTCCCAGTCCCTGTCTCTGTCCCTGTCTCTGTCCCTGTCCCTGTCCCTGTCCCTATCCCCCTGTCCCTGTCCCTGTCCTGTCTCTGTCCCTGTCTTCGTCCCTGTCCCTGTCCCTGTCCCTGAACCTGTCACTGTCCCTGGCCCTGTCCCTGGCCCTGTCCCTGGCCCTGTCCCTGTCCCTGTCCCTGTCCCTGTCCCTGTCCCAGTCCCAGTCTCTGTCTCTGTCCCTGTCCCTGTCCCTGTCCCTGTCCCTGTCCCAGTCTCTGTCCCTGTCCCTGTCCCTGTCCCTGTCCCTGTCCCTGTCCCTGTCCCTGTCCCTGTCCCTGTCCCTGTCTCTGTCTCTGTCCCTGTCCCTGTCCCTGTCCCTGTCCCTGTCCCTGTCCCTGTCTCTGTCTCTGTCCCATTCCCTGGCCCTGTCCCTGTCCCTGTCCCTGTCTCTGTCCCTGTCTCTGTCTCTGTCCCATTCCCTGTCCCTGTCCCTGTCTCTGTCTCTGTCCCATTCCCTGTCCCTGTCCCTGTCTCTGTCTCTGTCCCATTCCCTGTCCCTGTCCCTGTCCCTGTCCCTGTCTCTGTCCCTGTCTCTGTCTCTGTCCCATTCCCTGTCCCTGTCCCTGTCTCTGTCTCTGTCCCATTCCCTGTCCCTGTCCCTGTCCCTGTCTCTGTCCCTGTCTCTGTCCCTTTCCCAGTCACTGTCCCTGTCCCTGATTCTGTCTCTGTCCCTGTCCCAGTCCCTATCTCTGTCCCTGTTCCTGTCTCTGTCCCTGTCTCTGCCTATGTCCCTGACTCTGTCTCTGTCTCTGTCCCTGTCCCTGTCCCTGTCCCTGTCCCTGTCCCTGTCCCTGTCCCTGTCTCTGTCCCTGTCCCTGTCCCTGTCTCTGTCTCTGTCCCATTCCCTGTCCCTGTCCCTGTCTCTGTCTCTGTCCCATTCCCTGTCCCTGTCCCTGTCCCTGTCTCTGTCCCTGTCTCTGTCTCTGTCCCATTCCCTGTCCCTGTCCCTGTCTCTGTCTCTGTCCCATTCCCTGTCCCTGTCCCTGTCCCTGTCCCTGTCCCTGTCTCTGTCCCTGTCTCTTTCTCTGTCCTTTTCCCTTTCCCTGTCTCTGTCTCTGTCCCTGTCCCAGTCCCTGTCCCTGTCTCTGTCCCTATCCCTGTCAATGTCTCTGTCTCTGTCTCTTTTCCTGTCCCTGTCCCTGTCCCTGTCTCTGTCTCTGTCTCTGTCCCTGTCCCTGTCCCTGTCCCAGTCCCTGTCCCTGACCCTGTCCCTGTCCCTCTCTCTGTCCCTGTCTCTGTCCCTGTCCCTGTCCCTGTCTCTGTCCCTGTCTCTGTCCCTGTCCCTGTCCCTGTCCCAGTCCCAGTCCCTGTCTCTGTCTCTGTCCCTGTCTCTGTCCCTGT
>NC_054493.1:2065271-2070271 GCF_017639515.1 Carcharodon carcharias
CTGGCTCTGTGCCTGTCCTTGTCCCATTCCCTGTCGCTGTCCCTGTCTTGTCCCAGTCCCTGTCCCAGTCCCTGTCTCTGTCCCTGTCTCTGTCCCTGTCTCTGTCCCAGTCCCTGTCCCAGTCCCTCTCTCGGTCTCTGTCCCTGTCTCTGTCTCTGTGTCTGTCCCTGTCTCTGTCTTTGTTCCAGTCCCTGTCCCAGTCCCTGTCTCTGTCTCTGTCTCTGTCCCTGTCTCTGTCTGTGTTCCTGTCCCTGTCTCTGTCCCTGTCTCTGTCTCTGTCCCTGTCTCTGTCCCAGTCTATGTCCCTGTCTCTGTCCCAGTCTCTGTCTATGTCTCTGTCCCAGTCCCTATCCCTGTCCCAGTCCCTGTCTCTGTCCCAGTTTCTGTCCCTGTCCCTGTCTCTTTCTCTGTCCCTGTCTCTGTCCCTGGCTCTGTCCCTGTCAATGTCTCTGTCTCTGTCTCTTTTCCTGTCTCTGTCCCTGTCCCTGTCCCACGCTCTGTACCTGTCCCTGTCCCTGTCCCTGTCCCTGTCCCAGTCTCTGTCCCTGTCTCTGTCCCTGTCCCTGTCCCTGTCCCTGTCCCTTTCCCTGACCCTTTCCCTGTCCCTTTCCCTGCCCATGTCTCCGTCCCTGTCTCTGTCTCTGTCCCAGTTCCTGTCCCTGTCCCAGTCTCTGTCTCTGTCCCTGTCCCTGTCCCTGTCCCTGTCCCTGTCCCTGTCCCTGTCCCTGTCTCTGTCTCTGTCTCTGTCTCTGTCCCTGTCCCAGTCCCAGACCCTGTCCCTGTCCCTGTCCCTGTCCCTGTCCCTGTCCCTGTCCCTGTCCCTGTCCCTGTCTCTGTCTCTGTCTCTGTCCCTGTCCCTGTCCCTGTCCCAGTCCCAGACCCTGTCTCTGTCTCTGTCCCTGTCCCTGTCCCTGTCCCTGTCCCTGTCCCTGTCCCTGTCCCTGTCCCTGTCCCTGTCCCTGTCCCCGTCCATGTCCCTGTCCCTGTCCCTGTCCCTCTCCCTATCCGTGTCGCTGTCCCTGTCTCTGTCCCTTTCCCAGTCACTGTCCCTGTCCCAGTCTCTGTCTCTGTCCCTGTCCCAGTCCCAGTCCCTGTCCCTGTCCCTGTCCCTGTCCCTGTCCCTGTCTCTGTCACTTTCCCTGTCCCTGTCCCTGTCCCTGTCTCTGTCCCTGTCCCTGTCCCTCTCCCTATCCGTGTCTCTGTCCCTGTCTCTGTCCCTTTCCCATTCACTGTCCCTGTCCCTGACTCTGTCTCTGTCCCTGTCCCAGTCCCTATCTCTGTCCCTGTTCCTGTCTATGTCCCTGTCTCTGTCTCAGTCTCTATCCCTGTCCCTGTCCCTGTCCCTGTGTCTGTCCCTGTCACTGTCTCTGTCTCTGTCCCTGTCTCTGTCTCTGTCCCATTCCCTGTCCCTGTCCCTGTCTCTGTCCCATTCCCTGTCCCTGTCCCTGTCCCTGTCTCTGTCCCTGTCTCTGTCTCTGTCCCATTCCCTTTCCCTGTCTCTGTCTCTGTCCCTGTCCCAGTCCCTGTCCCTGTCTCTGTCCCTATCCCTGTCAATGTCTCTGTCTCTGTCTCTCTCCCTGTCCCTGTCCCTGTCCCTGTCCCTGTCCCTGTCTCTGTCTCTGTCCCTGTCCCTGTCCCTGTCCCTGTCCCTGTCCCAGTCCCTGTCCCTGTCCCTGTCCCTGTCCCTGTCCCAGTCCCTGTCCCTGTCCCTGTCCCTGTCCCAGTCCCTGTCCCTGTCCCTGTCTCTGTCTCTGTCTCTGTCTCTGTCCCTGTCCCTGTCCCTGTCCCAGTCCCTGTCCCTGTCCCTGTCCCTGTCCCTGTCCCTGTCTCTGTCTCTGTCTCTGTCCCTGTCTCTGTCCCTGTCCCTGTCCGTCTCCCTGTCCCATTCCCTGTCCCATTCCCTGTCCCTGTCCCTGTCTCTGTCCCTGTCTCTGTCCCTGACACTGTCCCTGTCCCAGACCCAGTCCCTGTCCCAGTCCCTGTCCCAGTCCCTGTCCCAGTCCCTGTCCCTGTCCCTCTCCCTGTCCATGTCCCTGTCCCTGTCCCTGTCTCTGTCCCAGTCCCTGTCTCTGTCCCTGTCCTTGTCCCTGTCATAGTCTTTGTCTCTGGCTCTGTCCCCGTCCCTTTCAAAGTCCCAGTCCCTGTCTCTGTCCCTGTCCCTGTCTCTGTCCCTGTCTCTGTCCCAGTCCCTGTCTCTGTCCCTGTCTCTGTCCCTGTCCTTGTCCCAGTCCCTGTCCCAGTCCCGTCCCTGTCCCTGTCCCTGTCCCAGTCCCTGTCTCTGTCACAGTCCCAGTCTCTGTCCCAGTCCCTGTCTCTGTCCCTGTCTTTGTCCCAGTCCCTGTCCCAGTCCCTGTCTCTGTCCCAGTCCATGTCTCTGTCCCAGTCCCAGTCTCTGTCCCAGTCCTTGTCCCATTCCCTGTCCCAGTCCCTGTCTCTGTCCCTGTCTCTGTCCCAGTCCCTGTCCCTGTCCCAGTCCCAGTCTCTGTCCCAATCCCTGTCTCTGTCCCTGTCCTTGTCCCAGTCCCTCTCTCGGTCTCTGTCTCTGTCTCTGTGTCTGTCCCTGTCCCAGTCCCTGTCCCGGTCCCGGTCCCGGTCCCTGTCCCTGTCCCTATCCCTGTCTCTCTCGCTGTCCCAGTCCCTGTCTCTGTCCCTGTCCTTGTCCCTGTCCCTGTCCCTGTCCCTGTCCCTGTCTCTGTCTCTGTCTCTGTCTCTGTCCCTGTCTCTGTCTCTGTGTCTGTCCCTGTCCCTGTCCCTGTCTCTGTCCCGATCTCTGTCCCTGTCTCTGTCTCTGTGTCTGTCCCTGTCCCATTCCCTGTCTCTGTCCCTGTCCCTGTCCCTGCCTCTGTCCCTGTCCCTGTCCCTGTCCCTTTCCCTGACCCTGTCCCTGTCTCGGTCCCAGTCCCTGTCCCTGTCTCTGTCCCTGTCTCTGTCTCTGTATCTGTCCCAGTCCCTGTCCAAGTCCCTGACCCTGTCCCTGTCCCTGTCCCAGTCCCTTTCTCTGTCTCTGTATCTGTCCCAGTCCCTGTCCAAGTCCCTGACCCTGTCCCTGTCCCTGTCCCTGTCTCTGTCTCTGTCTCTGTCCCTGTCTCGGTCTCTGTCCCTGTCTCTGTCTCTGTGTCTGTCCCTGTCCCTGTCCCTGTCTCTGTCCCGATCTCTGTCCCTGTCTCTGTCTCTGTGTCTGTCCCTGTCCCATTCCCTGTCTCTGTCCCTGTCCCTGTCCCTGCCTCTGTCCCTGTCCCTGTCCCTTTCCCTGACCCTGTCCCTGTCTCGGTCCCAGTCCCTGTCCCTGTCTCTGTCCCTGTCTCTGTCTCTGTATCTGTCCCAGTCCCTGTCCAAGTCCCTGACCCTGTCCCTGTCCCTGTCCCAGTCCCTTTCTCTGTCTCTGCATCTGTCCCAGTCCCTGTCCAAGTCCCTGACCCTGTCCCTGTCCCTGTCCCTGTCCCTGTCCCTGTCCCTGTCCCTGTCCCTGTCCCTGTCCTTGTCCCTGTCCCAGTCTTTGTATCTGGCTCTGACCCTGTCCCTTTCAAAGTCCCAGTCCCTGTCTCTGTCCCTGTCCCTGTCTCTGTCCCTGTCTCTGTCCCAGTCCCTGTCTCTGTCCCTGTCTCTGTCCCTGTCCTTGTCCCAGACCCTGTCCCAGTCCCTGTCTCTGTCCCTGTCCCTGTCCTAGTCCCCGTCTCTGTCGCAGTCCCAGTCTCTGTCCCATTCCCTGTCTCTGTCCCTCTCTTTGTCCCAGTCCCTGACCCAGTCCCTGTCTCTGTCCCAGTCCCTGTCTCTGTCCCAGTCCCTGTCTCTGTCCCACTCCTTGTCCCATTCCCTGTCCCATTCCATGTCCCAGTCCCTGTCTCTGTCCCTGTCTCTGTCCCAGTCCCTGTCTCTGTCCCAGTCCCTGTCTCTGTCCCAGTCCCTGGCTCTGTCCCTGTCCTTGTCCCAGTCCCTGTCCCAGTCCCTCTCTCGGTCTCAGTCCGTGTCTCTGTCTCTGTGTCTGTCCCTGTCTCTGACTTTGTCCCTGTCCCTGTCCCTGTCCCTGTCTCTGTCTCTGTCTCTGTCCCTGTCTCTGTGTTCCTGTCCCTGTCTCTGTCCCTGTCTCTGTCTCTGTCCCTGTCTCTGTCCCAGTCTATGTCCCTGTCTCTGTCCCAGTCTCTGTCTATGTCTCTGTCCCAGTCCCTATCCCTGTCCCAGTCCCTGTCTCTGTCCCAGTTTCTGTCCCTGTCCCTGTCTCTTTCTCTGTCCCTGTCTCTGTCCCTGTCTCTGTCCCTGTCAATGTCTCTGTCTCTGTCTCTTTTCCTGTCTCTGTCCCTATCCCTGTCCCACTCTCTGTCCCTGTCCCTGTCCCTTTCCTTGACCCTTTCCCTGTCCCTTTCCCTGACCATGTCTCTGTCCCTGTCTCTGTCTCTGTCCCAGTTCCTGTCCCTGTCCCTGTCCCAGTCCCTGTCCCTGTCCCTGTCCCTGTCCCTGTCCCTGTCCCTGTCCCTGTCCCTGTCCCTGTCCCTGTCCCTGTCCCTGTCCCTGTCCCTGTCCCTGTCCCTGTCTCTGTCTCTGTCTCTGTCTCTGTCTCTGTCTCTGTCTCTGTCCCTGTCCCAGTCCCAGACCCTGTCTCTGTCCCTGTCCCTGTCCCTGTCCCTGTCTCTGTCTCTGTCTCTGTCCCTGTCCCAGTCCGTGTCCCATTCCCTTTCCCTGTCTCTGTCTCTGTCCCTGTCCCAGTCCCTGTCCCTGTCTCTGTCCCTATCCCTGTCAATGTCTCTGTCTCTGTCTCTTTTCCTCTCCCTGTCCCTGTCTCTGTCTCTGTCTCTGTCTCTGTCCCTGTCTCTGTCTCTGTCTCTGTCCCTGTCCCACTCCCATTCCTGTCCCTGTTCCTGTCCCGTTCCGTGTCTCTGTCTCTGTCTCTGTTACTGTCCCTGTCCCTGTCCCAGTCCCTGCCCAGTCCCTGTCCCTGACCCTGTCCCTGTCGCTCTCTCTGTCCCTCTCTCTGTCCCTGTCTCTGTCCCTTTCCCTGTCCCTGT
>NC_054493.1:2075271-2102771 GCF_017639515.1 Carcharodon carcharias
GTCCCTGTCTCTGTCCCTGTCCCTGTCCCTGTCCCTGTCCCTTTCCCTGACACTTTCCCTGTCCCTTTCCCTGACCATTTCTCCGTCCCTGTCTCTGTCTCTGTCCCAGTTCCTGTCCCTGTCCCAGTCTCTGTCTCTGTCCCTGTCCCTGTCCCTGTCCCTGTCTCTGTCTCTGTCTCTGTCTCTGTCTCTGTCCCTGTCCCTGTCCCTGTCCCTGTCCCTGTCTCTGTCTCTGTCTCTGTCCCTGTCTCTGTCCATGTCCCTGTCCCTGTCCCTGTCCCTCTCCCTATCCGTGTCACTGTCCCTGTCTCTGTCCCTTTCCCAGTCACTGTCCCTGTCCCAGTCTCTGTCTCTGTCCCTGTCCCAGTCCCAGTCCCAGTCCCAGTCCCTGTCCCTGTCCCTGTCCCTGTCCCTGTCCCTGTCTCTGTCACTTTCCCTGTCCCTGTCCCTGTCCCTGTCTCTGTCCCTGTCCCTATCCCTGTCCCTGTCCCTGTCCGTGTCTCTGTCCCTGTCTCTGTCCCTTTCCCAGTCACTGTCCCTGTCCCTGACTCTGTCTCTGTCCCTGTCCCAGTCCCTATCTCTGTCCCTGTTCCTGTCTCTGTCCCTGTCCCTGTCTATGTCCCTGTCTCTGTCTCTGTCTCTGTCCCTGTCCCTGTCCCTGTGTCTGTGTCCGTCCCTGTCACTGTCTCTGTCTCTGTCCCTGTCTCTGTCTCTGTCCCATTCCCTGTCCCTGTCCCTGTCTCTGTCCCATTCCCTGTCCCTGTCCCTGTCCCTGTCTCTGTCCCTGTCTCTGTCTCTGTCCCATTCCCTTTCCCTGTCTCTGTCTATGTCCCTGTCCCAGTCCCTGTCCCTGTCTCTGTCCCTATCCCTGTCAATGTCTCTGTCTCTGTCTCTTTTCCTGTCCCTGTCCCTGTCCCTGTCCCTGTCCCTGTCCCTGTCTCTGTCTCTGTCTCTGTCTCTGTCCCTGTCCCAGTCCCATTCCTGTCCCTGTTCCAGTCCGGTTCCGTGACTCTGTCTCTGTCTCTGTTCCTGTCCCTGTCCCTCTCTCTGTCCCTGTCTCTGTCCCTGTCCCTGTCCCTGTCTCTGTCCCTGTCTCTATCCCTGTCCCTGTCCCTGTCCCTGTCCCAGTCCCTGTCCCTGTCTCTGTCTCTGTCCCTGTCCCTGTCCCTGTCCCTGTCCCTGTCCCTGTCCCTGTCCCTGTCCCTGTCCCTGTCCCTGTCCCTGTCCCTGTCTCTGTCCCTGTCCCTGTCCCTGTCTCTGTCTCTGTCCCTGTCCCTGTCCCTGTCCCTGTCCCTGTCCCTGTCCCAGTCCCTGTCCCTGTCCCTGTCCCTGTCCCTGTCTCTCTCTCTGTCTCTGTCCCTGTCCCAGTCCCTGTCCCTGTCCGTCTCCCTGTCCCATTCCCTGTCCCTGTCCCTCTCTCTGTCCCTGTCTCTGTCCCTGTCTCTGTCCCTGACACTGTCCCTGTCCCAGTCCCAGTCCCAGTCCCTGTCCCAGTCCCTGTCCCTGTCCCTGTCCCTGTCCCTGTCCCTGTCTCTGTCCCAGTCCCTGTCTCTGTCCCTGTCCTTGTCCCTGTCATAGTCTTTGTCTCTGGCTCTGTCCCCATCCCTTTCAAAGTCCCAGTCCCTGTCTCTGTCCCTGTCCCTGTCTCTGTCCCTGTCTCTGTCCCAGTCCCTGTCTCTGTCCCTGTCTCTGTCCCTGTCCTTGTCCCAGTCCCTGTCCCAGTCCCTGTCTCTGTCCCTGTCCCTGTCCCAGTCCCTGTCCCAGTCCCTGTCTCTGTCCCAGTCCATGTCTCTGTCCCAGTCACTGTCTCTGTCCCAGTCCTTGTCCCATTCCCTGTCCCAGTCCCTGTCTCTGTCCCAGTCTCTGTCCCAGTCCCTGTCTCTGTCCCAGTCCCTGTCTCTGTCCCAGTCCCTGTCTCTGTCCCAATCCCTGTCTCTGTCCCTGTCCTTGTCCCAGTCCCTCTCTCGGTCTCTGTACCTGTCTCTGTCTCTGTGTCTGTCCCTGTCCCAGTCCCTGTCCCGGTCCCGGTCCCTGTCCCTGTCCCTGTCCCTATCCCTGTCTCTGTCGCTGTCCCAGTCCCTGTCCCTGTCCCTGTCCCTGTCCCTGTCTCTGTCTCTGTCTCTGTCCCTGTCTCGGTCTCTGTCCCTGTCTCTGTCTCTGTGTCTGTCCCTGTCCCTGTCCCTGTCTCTGTCCCGATCTCTGTCCCTGTCTCTGTCTCTGTGTCTGTCCCTGTCCCATTCCCTGTCTCTGTCCCTGTCCCTGTCCCTGCCTCTGTCCCTGTCCCTGTCCCTTTCCCTGACCCTGTCCCTGTCCCTGTCTCGGTCCCAGTCCCTGTCCCTGTCTCTGTCCCTGTCTCTGTCTCTGTATCTGTCCCAGTCCCTGTCCAAGTCCCTGACCCTGTCCCTGTCCCTGTCCCAGTCCCTTTCTCTGTCTCTGTATCTGTCCCATTCCCTGTCCAAGTCCCTGACCCTGTCCCTGTCCCTGTCCCTGTCCCTGTCTCTGTCTCTGTCTCTGTCCCTGTCTCGGTCTCTGTCCCTGTCTCTGTCTCTGTGTCTGTCCCTGTCCCTGTCCCTGTCTCTGTCCCGATCTCTGTCCCTGTCTCTGTCTCTGTGTCTGTCCCTGTCCCATTCCCTGTCTCTGTCCCTGACCCTGTCCCTGCCTCTGTCCCTGTCCCTGTCCCTTTCCCTGACCCTGTCCCTGTCTCGGTCCCAGTCCCTGTCCCTGTCTCTGTCCCTGTCTCTGTCTCTGTATCTGTCCCAGTCCCTGTCGAAGTCCCTGACCCAGTCCCTGTCCCTGTCCCAGTCCCTTTCTCTGTCTCTGTATCTGTCCCAGTCCCTGTCCAAGTCCCTGTCCCTGTCCCTGTCCCTGTCCCTGTCTCTGTCTCTGTATCTGTCCCAGTCCCTGTCCAAGTCCCTGACCTTGTCTCTGTCCCTGTCCCTGTCCCTGTCCCTGTCTCTGTCTCTGTCTCTGTCCCTGTCACAATCCCTGTCCCTGTCCCTGTCCCTATCTCTGTCCCTATCTCTGTCCCTGTCTCTGTCCCTGTCCCTGTCCCTGTCCCTGTCCCTGTCCCTGTCCCTGTCCCTTTCGCTTTCCCTGTCCCTGTCCCTGTCCCTGTCCCTGTCCCTGTCTCTGTCCCAGTCCCTGTCTCTGTCCCTGTCCTTGTCCCTGTCCCATTCTTTGTCTCTGGCTCTGTCCCTGTCCCTTTCAAAGTCCCAGTCCCTGTCTCTTTCCCTGTCCCTGTCTCTGTCCCAGTCCCTGTCTCTGTCCCTGTCCCTGTCTCTGTCCCTGTCCTTGTCCCAGTCCCTGTCCCAGTCCCTGTCTATGTCCCTGTCCCTGTCCCTGTCCCAGTCCCTGTCTCTGTCGCAGTCCCAGTCTCTGTCCCAGTCCCTGTCTTTGTCCCTGTCTCTGTCCCAGTCCCTGTCTCTGTCCCAGTCCCTGTCTCTGTCCCAGTCCCTGTCTCTGTCCCAGTCCTTGTCCCATTCCCTGTCCCTGTCCCAGTCCCAGTCCCTGTCCCAGTCCCTGTCCCTGTCCCAGTCCCTGTCTCTGTCCCAGTCCCTGTCTCTGTCCCTGTCCTTGTCCCCGTCCCAGTTTTTGTCTCTGGCTCTGTCCCTGTCCCTTTCAAATTCCCAGTCCCGGTCTCTGTCCCTGTCCCTGTCCCTGTCCCTGTCTCTGTCCCTGTCTCTGTCCCAGTCCCTGTCCCAGTCCCTGTCTCTGTCCCTGTCCCTGTCCCATTCCCTGTCGCTGTCCCTGTCTTTGTCCCAATCCCTGTCCCAGTCCCTGTCTCTGTCCCTGTCCCTGTCCCTGTCTCTGTCCCAGTCCCTGTCTCTGTCCCAGTCCCTGTCTCTGTCCCAGTCCCTGTCTCTGTCCCTGTCTCTGTCCCAGTCCCTGTCCCAGTCCCTCTCTCGGTCTCTGTCCCTGTCTCTGTCTCTGTGTCGGTCCCTGTCTCTGTCTTTGTTCCAGTCCCTGTCCCAGTCCCTGTCTCTGTCTCTGTCTCTGTCCCTGTCTCTGTCTGTGTTCCTGTCCCTGTCTCGGTCCCTGTCTCTGTCTCTGTCCCTGTCTCTGTCCCTGTCTCTGTCCCAGTCTATGTCCCTGTCTCTGTCCCAGTCTCTGTCTATGGCTCTGTCCCAGTCCCTATCCCTGTCCCAGTCCCTGTCTCTGTCCCAGTTTCTGTCCCTGTCCCTTTCTCTTTCTCTGTCCCTGTCTCTGTCCCTGGCTCTGTCCCTGTCAATGTCTCTGTCTCTGTCTCTTTTCCTGTCTCTGTCCCTGTCCCTGTCCCAGGCTCTGGCCCTGTCCCTGTCCCTGTCACAGTCTCTGTCCCTGTCTCTGTCCCTGTCCCTGTCCCTGACCCTGTCCCTTTCCCTGACCCTTTCCCTGTCCCTTTCCCTGACCATTTCTCCGTCCCTGTCTCTGTCTCTGTCCCAGTTCCTGTCCCTGTCCCAGTCTCTGTCTCTGTCCCTGTCCCTGTCCCTGTCCCTGTCTCTGTCTCTGTCTCTGTCTCTGTCTCTGTCCCTGTCCCTGTCCCTGTCCCTGTCCCTGTCTCTGTCTCTGTCTCTGTCCCTGTCTCTGTCCATGTCCCTGTCCCTGTCCCTCTCCCTATCCGTGTCGCTGTCCCTGTCTCTGTCCCTTTCCCAGTCACTGTCCCTGTCCCAGTCTCTGTCTCTGTCCCTGTCCCAGTCCCAGTCCCAGTCCCAGTCCCTGTCCCTGAACCTGTCCCTGTCCCTGTCCCTGTCCCTGTCTCTGTCACTTTCCCTGTCCCTGTCCCTGTCCCTGTCTCTGTCCCTGTCCCTATCCCTGTCCCTGTCCCTCTCCCTATCCGTGTCTCTGTCCCTGTCTCTGTCCCTTTCCCAGTCACTGTCCCTGTCCCTGACTCTGTCTCTGTCCCTGTCCCAGTCCCTATCTCTGTCCCTGTTCCTGTCTCTGTCCCTGTCCCTGTCTATGTCCCTGTCTCTGTCTCTGTCTCTGTCCCTGTCCCTGTCCCTGTGTCTGTGTCTGTCCCTGTCACTGTCTCTGTCTCTGTCCCTGTCTCTGTCTCTGTCCCATTCCCTGTCCCTGTCCCTGTCTCTGTCCCATTCCCTGTCCATGTCCCTGTCCCTGTCTCTGTCCCTGTCTCTGTCTCTGTCCCATTCCCTTTCCCTGTCTCTGTCTATGTCCCTGTCCCAGTCCCTGTCCCTGTCTCTGTCCCTATCCCTGTCAATGTCTCTGTCTCTGTCTCTTTTCCTGTCCCTGTCCCTGTCCCTGTCCCTGTCCCTGTCTCTGTCTCTGTCTCTGTCCCTGTCCCAGTCCCATTCCTGTCCCTGTTCCAGTCCGGTTCCGTGACTCTGTCTCTGTCTCTGTTCCTGTCCCTGTCCCTCTCTCTGTCCCTGTCTCTGTCCCTGTCCCTGTCCCTGTCTCTGTCCCTGTCTCTATCCCTGTCCCTGTCCCTGTCCCTGTCCCAGTCCCTGTCCCTGTCTCTGTCCCTGTCCCTGTCCCTGTCCCTGTCCCTGTCCCTGTCCCTGTCCCTGTCCCTGTCCCAGTCCCTGTCCCTGTCCCTGTCCCTGTCCCTGTCCCTGTCCCTGTCCCTGTCTCTGTCTCTGTCTCTGTCTCTGTCCCTGTCCCTGTCCCTGTCCCTGTCCCTGTCCCAGTCCCTGTCCCTATCCCTGTCCCTGTCCCTGTCTCTCTCTCTGTCTCTGTCCCTGTCCCAGTCGATGTCCCTGTCCGTCTCCCTGTCCCATTCCTGTCCCTGTTCCTGTCCGGTTCCGTGACTCTGTCTCTGTCTCTGTTCCTGTCCCTGTCCCTCTCTCTGTCCCTGTCTCTGTCCCTGTCCCTGTCCCTGTCTCTGTCCCTGTCCCTGTCCCTGTCTCTGTCTCTGTCTCTGTCCCTGTCCCTGTCCCTGTCCCTGTCCCTGTCCCAGTCCCTGTCCCTATCCCTGTCCCTGTCCCTGTCTCTCTCTCTGTCTCTGTCCCTGTCCCAGTCGATGTCCCTGTCCGTCTCCCAGTCCCATTCCTGTCCCTGTTCCTGTCCGGTTCCGTGACTCTGTCTCTGTCTCTGTTCCTGTCCCTGTCCCTCTCTCTGTCCCTGTCTCTGTCCCTGTCCCTGTCCCTGTCTCTGTCCCTGTCCCTGTCCCTGTCTCTGTCCCTGTCTCTATCCCTGTCCCTGTCCCTGTCCCTGTCCCTGTCCCTGTCCCAGTCCCTGTCCCTGTCCCTGTCCCTGTCCCTGTCCCTGTCCCTGTCCCTGTCCCTGTCCCTGTCCCTGTCCCTGTCTCTGTCCCAGTCCTTGTCCCATTCCCTGTCCCAGTCCCTGTCTCTGTCCCTGTCTCTGTCCCAGTCCCTGTCTCTGTCCAATTCCCTGACCCTGTCCCTGTCCCTGTCCCTGTCCCTGTCTCTGTCTCTGTCTCTGTCCCTGTCTCGGTCTCTGTCCCTGTCTCTGTCTCTGTCCCTGTCCCTGTCCCTGTCCCTGTCTCTGTCCCGATCTCTGTCCCTGTCTCTGTCTCTGTGTCTGTCCCTGTCCCATTCCCTGTCTCTGTCCCTGTCCCTGTCCCTGCCTCTGTCCCTGTCCCTGTCCCTTTCCCTGACCCTGTCCCTGTCTCGGTCCCAGTCCCTGTCCCTGTCTCTGTCCCTGTCTCTGTCTCTGTATCTGTCCCAGTCCCTGTCGAAGTCCCTGACCCTGTCCCTGTCCCTGTCCCAGTCCCTTTCTCTGTCTCTGTATCTGTCCCAGTCCCTGTCCAAGTCCCTGTCCCTGTCCCTTTCCCTGTCCCTGTCTCTGTCTCTGTATCTGTCCCAGTCCCTGTCCAAGTCCCTGACCTTGTCTCTGTCCCTGTCCCCGTCCCTGTCCCTGTCTCTGTCTCTGTCTCTGTCCCTGTCACAATCCCTGTCCCTGTCCCTGTCCCTATCTCTGTCCCTATCTCTGTCCCTGTCTCTGTCCCTGTCCCTGTCCCTGTCCCTGTCCCTGTCCCTGTCCCTGTCCCTGTCCCTTTCGCTTTCCCTGTCCCTGTCCCTGTCCCTGTCCCTGTCTCTGTCCCAGTCCCTGTCTCTGTCCCTGTCCTTGTCCCTGTCCCATTCTTTGTCTCTGGCTCTGTCCCTGTCCCTTTCAAAGTCCCAGTCCCTGTCTCTTTCCCTGTCCCTGTCTCTGTCCCAGTCCCTGTCTCTGTCCCTGTCCCTGTCTCTGTCCCTGTCCTTGTCCCAGTCCCTGTCCCAGTCCCTGTCTATGTCCCTGTCCCTGTCCCTGTCCCAGTCCCTGTCTCTGTCGCAGTCCCAGTCTCTGTCCCAGTCCCTGTTTTTGTCCCTGTCTCTGTCCCAGTCCCTGTCTCTGTCCCAGTCCATGTCTCTGTCCCAGTCCCTGTCTCTGTCCCAGTCCTTGTCCCATTCCCTGTCCCAGTCCCTGTCTCTGTCCCTGTCTCTGTCCCAGTCCCTGTCTCTGTCCCAGTCCCTGTCTCTGTCCCAGTCCCTGTCTCTGTCCCTGTCCTTGTCCCAGTCCCTCTCTCAGTCTCTGTCCCTGTCTCTGTCTCTGTGTCTGTCCCTGTCCCAGTCCCAGTCCCTGTCCCGGTCCCTGTCCCTGTCCCTGTCCCTGTCCCTGTCCCTGTCCCTGTCCCTGTCTCTGTCGCTGTCCCAGTCCCTGTCTCTGTCCCTGTCCTTGTCCCTGTCCCTGTCCCTGTCCCTGTCCCTGTCCCTGTCCCTGTCCCTGTCCCTGTCCCTGTCCCTGTCCCTGTCCCTGTCCCTGTCCCTGTCTCTGTCTCTGTCCCTGTCTCGGTCTCTGTCCCTGTCTCTGTCTCTGTGTCTGTCCCTGTCCCAGTCCCTGTCTCTGTCTCTGTCCCTGTCCCTGTCCCTGTCTCTGTCCCTGTCTCGATCTCTGTCCCTGTCTCTGTCTCTGTGTCTCTCTCTGTCCCATTCCCTGTCTCTGTCCCTGTCCCTGTCTCTGTCCCTGTCCCTGTCCCTTTCCCTGACCCTGTCCCTGTCTCGGTCCCAGTCCCTGTCCCTGTCTCTGTCTCTGTATCTGTCCCAGTCCCTGTCCAAGTCCCTGACCCTGTCCCTGACCCTGTCCCTGTCCCAGTCCCTGTCCCTTTCTCTGTCTATGTATCTGTCCCAGTCCCTGTCCAAGTCCCTGACCCTGTCCCTGTCCCTGTCCCTGTCCCTGTCCCTGTCTCTGTCTCTGTATCTGTCCCAGTCCCTGTCCAAGTCCCTGTCCCTGACCTTGTCTCTGTCCCTGTCTCTGTCCCTGTCCCTGTCTCTGTCTCTGTCTCTGTCCCTGTCACAGTCCCTGTCACAGTCCCTGTCCCTGTCCCTGTCCCTATCCCTGTCCCTGTCTCTGTCTCTTTCCCTGTCCCTGTCCCTATCTCTGTCCCTGTCTCTGTCCCTGTCCCTGTCCCTGTCCCAGTCTCTGTCTCTGTCTCTGTCCTTTTCCCTGTCCCTGTCCCTGTCCCTGTCTCTGTCCCTGTCTCTGTCCCTGACACTGTCCCTGTCCCAGTCCCAGTCCCTGTCCCAGTCCCAGTCCCAGTCCCTGTCCCAGTCCCTGTCCCTGTCCCTGTCCCTGTCCCTGTCTCTGTCCCAGTCCCTGTCTCTGTCCCTGTCCTTGTCCCTGTCATAGTCTTTGTCTCTGGCTCTGTCCCCGTCCCTTTCAAAGTCCCAGTCCCTGTCTCTGTCCCTGTCCCTGTCCCTGTCCCTGTCTCTGTCCCAGTCCCTGTCTCTGTCCCTGTCTCTGTCCCTGTCCTTGTCCCAGTCCCTGTCCCAGTCCCTGTCACTGTCCCTGTCCCTGTCCCAGTCCCTGTCTCTGTCACAGTCCCTGTCTCTGTCCCTGTCCTTGTCCCAGTCCCTGTCCCAGTCCCTGTCTATGTCCCTGTCCCTGTCCCTGTCCCAGTCCCTGTCTCTGTCGCAGTCCCAGTCTCTGTCCCAGTCCCTGTCTTTGTCCCTGTCTCTGTCCCAGTCCCTGTCTCTGTCCCAGTCCATGTCTCTGTCCCAGTCCCTGTCTCTGTCCCAGTCCTTGTCCCATTCCCTGTCCCAGTCCCTGTCTCTGTCCCTGTCTCTGTCCCAGTCCCTGTCTCTGTCCCAGTCCCTGTCTCTGTCCCAGTCCCTGTCTCTGTCCCTGTCCTTGTCCCAGTCCCTCTCTCAGTCTCTGTCCCTGTCTCTGTCTCTGTGTCTGTCCCTGTCCCAGTCCCAGTCCCTGTCCCGGTCCCTGTCCCTGTCCCTGTCCCTGTCCCTGTCCCTGTCCCTGTCCCTGTCCCTGTCCCTGTCTCTGTCGCTGTCCCAGTCCCTGTCTCTGTCCCTGTCCTTGTCCCTGTCCCTGTCCCTGTCCCTGTCCCTGTCCTTGTCCCTGTCCCTGTCCCTGTCCCTGTCCCTGTCCCTGTCCCTGTCTCTGTCTCTGTCCCTGTCTCGGTCTCTGTCCCTGTCTCTGTCTCTGTGTCTGTCCCTGTCCCAGTCCCTGTCTCTGTCTCTGTCCCTGTCCCTGTCCCTGTCTCTGTCCCTGTCTCGATCTCTGTCCCTGTCTCTGTCTCTGTGTCTCTCTCTGTCCCATTCCCTGTCTCTGTCCCTGTCCCTGTCTCTGTCCCTGTCCCTGTCCCTTTCCCTGACCCTGTCCCTGTCTCGGTCCCAGTCCCTGTCCCTGTCTCTGTCTCTGTATCTGTCCCAGTCCCTGTCCAAGTCCCTGACCCTGTCCCTGACCCTGTCCCTGTCCCAGTCCCTGTCCCTTTCTCTGTCTATGTATCTGTCCCAGTCCCTGTCCAAGTCCCTGACCCTGTCCCGGTCCCTGTCCCTGTCCCTGTCCCTGTCTCTGTCTCTGTATCTGTCCCAGTCCCTGTCCAAGTCCCTGTCCCTGACCTTGTCTCTGTCCCTGTCTCTGTCCCTGTCCCTGTCTCTGTCTCTGTCTCTGTCCCTGTCACAGTCCCTGTCACAGTCCCTGTCCCTGTCCCTGTCCCTATCCCTGTCCCTGTCTCTGTCTCTTTCCCTGTCCCTGTCCCTTTCTCTGTCCCTGTCTCTGTCCCTGTCCCTGTCCCTGTCCCAGTCTCTGTCTCTGTCTCTGTCCTTTTCCCTGTCCCTGTCCCTGTCCCTGTCTCTGTCCCTGTCTCTGTCCCTGACACTGTCCCTGTCCCAGTCCCAGTCCCTGTCCCAGTCCCAGTCCCAGTCCCTGTCCCAGTCCCTGTCCCTGTCCCTGTCCCTGTCCCTGTCCCTGTCCCAGTCCCTGTCTCTGTCCCTGTCCTTGTCCCTGTCATAGTCTTTGTCTCTGGCTCTGTCCCCGTCCCTTTCAAAGTCCCAGTCCCTGTCTCTGTCCCTGTCCCTGTCTCTCTCCCTGTCTCTGTCCCAGTCCCTGTCTCTGTCCCTGTCTCTGTCCCTGTCCTTGTCCCAGTCCCTGTCCCAGTCCCTGTCACTGTCCCTGTCCCTGTCCCAGTCCCTGTCTCTGTCACAGTCCCAGTCTCTGTCCCAGTCCCTGTCTCTGTCCCTGTCTTTGTCCCAGTCCCTGTCCCAGTCCCTGTCTCTGTCCCAGTCCATGTCTCTGTCCCAGTCCCTGTCTCTGTCCCAGTCCTTGTCCCATTCCCTGTCCCAGTCCCTGTCTCTGTCCCTGTCTCTGTCCCAGTCCCTGTCTCAGTCCCAGTCCCTGTCTCTGTCCCAATCCCTGTCTCTGTCCCTGTCCTTGTCCCAGTCCCTCTCTCGGTCTCTGTACCTGTCTCTGTCTCTGTGTCTGTCCCTGTCCCAGTCCCAGTCCCTGTCCCTGTCCCTGTCTCTGTCGCTGTCCCAGTCCCTGTCTCTGTCCCTGTCCTTGTCCCTGTCCCTGTCCCTGTCCCTGTCTCTGTCTCTGTCTCTGTCCCTGTCTCGGTCTCTGTCCCTGTCTCTGTCTCTGTGTCTGTCCCTGTCCCTGTCCCTGTCTCTGTCCCGATCTCTGTCCCTATCTCTGTCTCTGTGTCTGTCCCTGTCCCATTCCCTGTCTCTGTCCCTGTCCCTGTCCCTGCCTCTGTCCCTGTCCCTGTCCCTGTCCCTTTCCCTGACCCTGTCCCTGTCTCGGTCCCAGTCCCTGTCCCTGTCTCTGTCCCTGTCTCTGTCTCTGTATCTGTCCCAGTCCCTGTCCAAGTCCCTGACCCTGTCCCTGTCCCTGTCCCAGTCCCTTTCTCTGTCTCTGTATCTGTCCCAGTCCCTGTCCAAGTCCCTGACCCTGTCCCTGTCCCTGTCCCTGTCCCTGTCCCTGTCCCTGTCTTTGTCTCTGTCTCTGTCCCTGTCTCGGTCTCTGTCCCTGTCTCTGTCTGTGTGTCTGTCCCTGTCCCTGTCTCTGTCCCGATCTCTGTCCCTGTCTCTGTCTCTGTGTCTGTCCCTGTCCCAATCCCTGTCTCTTTCCCGGTCCCTGTCCCTGCCTCTGTCCCTGTCCCTGTCCCTTTCCCTGACCCTGTCCCTGTCTCGGTCCCAGTCCCTGTCCCTGTCTCTGTCCCTGTCTCTGTCTCTGTATCTGTCCCAGTCCCTGTCCAAGTCCCTGACCCTGTCCCTGTCCCTGTCCCAGTCCCTTTCTCTGTCTCTGTATCTGTCCCAGTCCCTGTCCAAGTCCCTGACCCTGTCCCTGTCCCTGTCCCTGTCCCTGTCCCTGTCCCTGTCTCTGTCTCTGTCTCTGTCCCTGTCCCTGTCCCTGTCCCTGTCCCTGTCCCTGTCCCTGTCCCTGTCCCTGTCCCTGTCTCTGTCCCTGTCTCTGTCCCTGTCCCAGTCCCTGTCTCTGTCCCTGTCCCTGTCCCTGTCCCTGTCCCTGTCCCTGCCTCTGTCCCTGTCCCTGTCCCTGTCCCTGTCCCTGTCCCTGTCCTCCTGTCCCTGTCCCTGTCCCTGTCCCCTGTCCTCTGTCCCTGTCCTGTCCCTGTCTCTGTCCCCTGTCCCTGTCCCTGTCACTGTCACTGTCTCTGTCCCTGTCTCTGTCCCTGTCCCTGTCTCTGTCCCTGTCCCCTGTCCCTGTCCCTGTCTCTGTCCTGTCCTGTCCCTGTCCCTGTCCCTGTCCCTGCTCTGTCCCTGTCCTGTCCCTGTCCCTGTCCCTGTCTCTGTCCCTGTCCCTGTCCCTGTCCCAGTCCCTGTCCCTGTCCCTGTCTCTGTCCCAGTCCCTGTCTCTGTCCCAGTCCCTGTCTCTGTCCCAGTCCCTGTCTCTGTCCCAGTCCTTGTCCCATTCCCTGTCCCAGTCCCTGTCTCTGTCCCTGTCTCTGTCCCAGTCCCTGTCTCTGTCCCAGTCCCTGTCTCTGTCCCAGTCCCTGTCTCTGTCCCTGTCCTTGTCCCTGTGCCTGTCTCGGTCTCTGTCCCTGTCTCTGTCTCTGTGTCTGTCCCAGTCCCTGTCCCTGTCCCTGTCCCTGTCCCTGTCCCTGTCCCTGTCCCTGTCCCTGTCCCTGTCTCTGTCGCTGTCCCAGTCCCTGTCTCTGTCCCTGTCCTTGTCCCTGTCCCTGTCCCTGTCCCTGTCTCTGTCTCTGTCTCTGTCCCTGTCTCTGTCTCTGTCCCTGTCTCTGTCTCTGTGTCTGTCCCTGTCCCACTCCCTGTCTCTGTCTCTGTCCCTGTCCCTGTCCCTGTCTCTGTCCCTGTCTCGATCTCTGTCCCTGTCTCTGTCTCTGTGTCTGTCTCTGTCCCATTCCCTGTCTCGGTCCCATTCCCTGTCTCTGTCCCTGTCCCTGTCTCTGTCCCTGTCCCTGTCCCTTTCCCTGACCCTGTCCCTGTCTCGGTCCCAGTCCCTGTCCCTGTCTCTGTCTCTGTATCTGTCCCAGTCCCTGTCCAAGTCCCTGACCCTGTCCCTGACCCTGTCCCTGTCCCTTTCCCTGTCCCTTTCTCTGTCTCTGTATCTGTCCCAGTCCCTGTCCAAGTCCCTGACCCTGTCCCTGTCCCTGTCCCTGTCCCTGTCCCTGTCCCTGTCTCTGTCTCTGTATCTGTCCCAGTCCCTGTCCAAGTCCCTGACCCTGACCTTGTCTCTGTCCCTGTCTCTGTCCCTGTCCCTGTCTCTGTCTCTGTCTCTGTCCCTGTCACAGTCCCTGTCCCTGTCCCTGTCCCTATCCCTGTCCCTGTCTCTGTCTCTGTCCCTGTCCCTGTCCCTATCTCTGTCCCTGTCTCTGTCCCTGTCCCTGTCCCTGTCTCTGTCTCTGTCACTGTCGCTGTTTCTGTCCCTGTCGCTGTTTCTGTTCCTGTCCCTGTCTCTGTCTCTGTCTCTGTCCCTGTCACAGTCCCTGTCCCTGTCCCTGTCCCTATCCCTGTCCCTGTCTCTGTCTCTGTCCCTGTCCCTGTCCCTATCTCTGTCCCTGTCTCTGTCCCTGTCCCTGTCCCTGTCCCTGTCCCTGTCTCTGTCTCTGTCACTGTCGCTGTTTATGTCCCTGTCTCTGTCCCTGTCCCTGTCCCTGTCCCTGTCTCTGTCTCTGTCCCTGTCACAGTCCCTGTCCCTGTCCCTGTCCCTGTCCCTATCCCTGTCCCTGTCTCTGTCTCTGTCCCTGTCCCTGTCCCTATCTCTGTCCCTGTCTCTGTCCCTGTCCCTGTCCCTGTCTCTGTCTCTGTCACTGTCGCTGTTTCTGTCCCTGTCGCTGTTTCTGTTCCTGTCCCTGTCTCTGTCTCTGTCTCTGTCCCTGTCACAGTCCCTGTCCCTGTCCCTGTCCCTATCCCTGTCCCTGTCCCTGTCTCTGTCTCTGTCCCTGTCCCTGTCCCTATCTCTGTCCCTGTCTCTGTCCCTGTCCCTGTCCCTGTCTCTGTCTCTGTCACTGTCGCTGTTTCTGTCCCTGTCGCTGTTTCTGTTCCTGTCTCTGTCTCTGTCTCTGTCCCTGTCCCTGTCCCTGTCCCTGTCACTGTCTCTGTCTCTGTCCCCCGTCCCTGTCCTTGTCCCTGTCATTGTCCCTGTTTCTCTCCCAGTCCCTGTCCCAGTCCCTGTCTCTGTCCCAGTCCCTGTCCCTGTCCCTATCTCTGTCTCTGTCCCTGTGTCTGTTCCTGTCCCTGTCCCAGTCCCTGTCTCTGTCCCTGTCCCTGTCTCTGTCCCTGTCTCTGTCTCTGTCTCTTTCCCTGTCCCTGTCCCTGTCCCTGTCCCTGTCTCTGTCACAGTCCCTGACCCTGTCTCTGTCTCTGTCTCGGTCCCTGTCCCAGTCCCAGTCCCAGTCTCTGTCCCTGTCCCTGTCTCTGTCCCTGTCTCTGTCTCTGTCTCTTTCCCTGTCCCTGTCCCTGTCCCTGTCTCTGTCACAGTCTCTGACCCTGTCTCTGTCTCAGTCCCTGTCCCAGTCCCATTCCTGTCCCTGTTCCTGTCCCTTTCCGTGTCTCTGTCCCTGTCTCTGTCTCTGTCTCTGTCTCTGTCCCTGTCTCTGTCCCTGTCTCTGTCTCTGTCCCAGTCCCTGTCCCTGTCCCAGCTCCTATCCCTGTCCCTGTCCCTATCTCTGTCCCTGTCTCTTTCCCTGTCCCTGTCCCTGTCCCTGTCCCTGTCTCTGTCTCTGTCACTGTCCCTGTTTCTGTCCCTGTCCCTGTCCCTGTCCCTGTCCCTGTCTCTGTCTCTGTCTCTGTCTCTGTCCCTGTCACTGTCTCTGTCTCTGTCCCCCGTCCCTGTCCCTGTCCCTGTCATTGTCCCTGTCTCTGTCCCAGTCCCAGTCCCAGTCCCTGTCTCTGTCCCAGTCCCTGTCTCTGTCCCTATCTCTGTCTCTGTCCCTATCTCTGTCTCTGTCCCTGTGTCTGTCCCTGTCCCTGTGTCTGTCCCTGTCCCTGTCTCTGTCCCTGTCTCTGTCTCTGTCTCTTTCCCTGTCCCTGTCCCTGTCCCTGTCCCTGTCTCTGTCACAGTCCCTGACCCTGTCTCTGTCTCTGTCTCTGTCCCTGTCCCAGTCCCAGTCCCTGTCCCTGTCCCTGTCCCTGTCCCTGTCCCTGTCCCTGTCCCTGTCCCTGTCTCTGTCTCTGTCTCTTTCCCTGTCCCTGTCCCTGTCCCTGTCTCTGTCACATTCCCTGACCCTGTCTCTGTCTCTGTCCCTGTCCCAGTACCATTCCTGTCCCTGTTCCTGTCCCTTTCCGTGTCTCTGTCCCTGTCTCTGTCCCTGTCCCAGTCCTTGTACCTGTCCCTGTCCCTGTCTCTGTCCCTGTCCCTGTCTGTGTCTCTGTCCCTGTCCCAGTTCCTGGGCCTGTTCCTGTCCCTGTCCCTGTCTCTGTCCCACTCTCCCTGTCCCTGTCCCTGTCCCTGTCCCCCTGTTCCTGTCCCTGTTCCAGTCCCTGTCCCTGTCCCCCTGTCCCTGTCTCTGTCCCACTCTCCCTGTCCCTGTTCCAGTCCCTGTCCCTGTCCCCCTGTCCCTGTCCCTGTCCCACTGTCCCTGTGCCTGTCTCTGTCCCTGTCCCTGTCCCTGTCCCTGTCCCTGTCCCTGTCCCTGTCCCTGTGCCTGTCCCTGTCCCTGTCCCTGTCCCTGTCTCAGTCCCTGTCCCTGTCCCTGTCCCTGTCCCTGTCCCAGTCCCTGTCCCTGTCCCTGTCCCTGTCCCTGTCCCTGTCCCTGTCCCTGTCCCTGTCCCTGTCCCTGTCCCTGTCCCTGTTCATGTCCCTGTCCCTGTCCCTGTCCCTGTCCCTGTCCCTGACCCAGTCCCTGTCCCAATCCCTATCCCTGTCCCTCTTCCTGTCCCAGTCCCTGTTCTGGACAGGGATGGGATGCCAAACTGATCCCCTTTATTCTCTCGCTCTTTCTCTCTCAGTAGAGGTATTTTTGTTTTGGAAGTTCGCCGTGGGAGTTATTTCCATAACTGTTTGTTAGTTTTGGCCGCTTTGAACCTGAGTCACCGCAAACCATCTCTGGATTAACATGGTAATTTAGTTTATTCACACATTCAAACCCGGGAGGATTGTAACTTACAGATACACACACACACACACACACACACACACACATAGATACGCACACACACATACACACACACACACAGATACACACACACACACGCACACAGAAATACACACACACACACAGATACACAGACACACATACACAAACACAGATACACACATAGATACACACACAAACACACAGAAGCACATGCACAGATACACGTACAATCAAACACACACTCACACAAACACACACACACTCACAAAAACACACACACATTCACAAACACACACAGACACACAGATACACAGATACACACACACAGATACACACACATTCACACACACTCACAGAGATAAACACAGACTCACTCACACAAACACAAACACACTCACACAAACACAGACACTCAGTCAAACACACAGGTACACACACACACTCATACACACACACACACAAACAAACACTCACAAACTCACACAGACACACAAGCACACACAAACACACAGACTCACAAAGACTCACACACACAGACACACATAAACATATTCACACTCACACAAACATACAAACAGACACACAGACTCACACACAAAGACACTTGCACAGACACAAACAAACAGACACACGCACATGCAAAGATACAGGACAGGTCCAGCACAGGGTTAGATGCAGACTAAAGATCCCTCTACACTGACCCCATCAAACACTCCCAGGACAGGTACAGCACAGGGTTAGATGCAGACTAAAGATCCCTCTACACTGACCCCATCAAACACTCCCAGGACAGGTACAGCACGGGGTTAGATACAGACTAAATCTCCCTCTACACTGTCCCCATCAAACACTCCCAGGACAGGTACAGCAGGGGGTTAGATACAGAGTAAAGCTCCCTCTACACTGTCCCCATCAAACACTCCCAGGACAGGTACAGCACGGGGTTAGATACAGAATAAATCTCCCACTACACCATCCCCATCAAACACTCCCAGGACAGGTACAGCACGGGGTTAGATACAGAATAAATCTCCCTCTACACCGTCCCCATCAAACACTCACAGGACAGGTACAGCATGGGGTTAGATACAGAGTAAATCTCCCTCTACACCGTCCCCATCAAACACTCCCAGGACAGGTACAGCACAGGGTTAGATACAGAGTAAAGCTCTCTCTACACTGTCCCCATCAAACACTCCCAGGACAGGTATAGCACGGGGTTAGATACAGAGTAAATCTCCGTCTACACTGTCCCCATCAAACACTCCCTGGACAGGTACAGCACGGGGTTAGATACAGAGTTATAGGTTTCTCTCTCTCTCTGTTCTCCAGGTCACTGCTGAAGAAGTTTCTGGAACCAATGACTATGTGGAGCTCACCTTCAGCGCTCAGAAACTGGATGACAAGGTACGTCTGACAGTCCAGAACATTCCATCAGAGAGCGTGAAAGGGGAGGGACTGATCAACCCTCACAGTGAACCGGGTGGTGGAGGGTCCTGTCCTTTTACCCGACCTCACACATTCCCTCCATCTGTCTCTCTCCTCCCCCTCTCTCTCTCTCTATATGTATATCATCTCTCTCGTTCTGTCTGTCACACTCTTTCTCCCTTTATCTCTCTCTCTCTCTCTTCATCTGCCTCTCTCTCCTTGTCACTCTCGCTCTGTCCCTCTCTCTCGCTCTGCGTCGATCTGTCAGTCTCTGTTACCATCTCTCTCTCTGTCACTCTCTCTCTCTCTGTCACTCTCTTTGTCTTTTCCTTCTCTTTCTCTCTATCTCTCTTTCTCTGTCTGTCTCTGTCTCTCTATCTTTCTCTACCTGTCTTTCTCTATCTGCCTCTCACTCTGTCTTTCTCAATCCCTGCCTATCTCTTTCTCTCTCTCACTCTCTGTATGTCTCTCTCTCTCTCACTGTCTCTCTCCCTCTGTCCTCTGTCACTTTCTCTCTCTCTGACTCTCTCTCCATGTCTCTGTCTCTCTGACTCTCTCTGTCCTTTCTCTCTGTCTCTTTCTCTCTCTGTTCCTCTCTGTCTGTCTCTCTCTCTCTGTTCCTCTCTCTCTGTCTCTCACTCTCTCTCTGTCTCTCTCTCTCTGTCTCTCTCTCTCACTGTCTCTCTCTGTCCTTTGTCATTTTCTCTCTCTCTGACTCTCTCTCCATGTCTCTTTCTCTCTCTCTGTCTCTATCTCTGTCTCTCTCTCTCTGTCCTTTCTCTGTCTCTGTCTCTATCTCTCTGTTCTTTCTCTGTCTCTATCTCTCTCTGTCTCTCTCTCTCTGTCTCTCTCTTTCTCTCTCTGTCTCTCTCGGTCCTTTCTCTCTCTCTATCTCTCTGTCTCTCTCTCTCTCTCTCTGTCTCTCCCTCTCACTCTCTCTCTCTGTCCTTTGTCATTTTCTCTCTCTCTCTGACTCTCTCTCCGTGTCTGTCTCTCTGATTCTCTCTGTCCACTCTCTTTTCCTCTCTCTCTCTTTGTCTCTCTCTCTCTTCCTTTCTCTCTGTCTCTCTCTCTCTCTCTGTCTCTCTCTCTCTCTCTCTGTCTCTCTCTCTCCTCTCTGTCCCATCTCTCTCTCTCTCTCTCTCTCTCTCGTGTCTCTGTTCATCTCTCCCTCTCTCTTTCCATCTCGCACCATCTCTCTCTCCCCCTCTCTCTCTCTCTGTCGCTCATGCCATCTACCACTCTCTCTACACACCCATTTACCCCTCTCCCACCCTCTCCTCTCTCCATCTCGCCACCCACCTTCTCTCTCTCCCTCTCTCTCTCCCCCTCCACACCCTAATCCCCCGCTCCCCCTGCTCCCCCCCCCCCCACACCCTGGAACCTCTCCTGTCCGCTGACCGCCCTTAGGCGCACTCGCCGGCTGCCGTGGCCATTCGGCCCCTCTCCTCCAGCACGTGCCATCCCAGGGGAGCTCCTCGAAAGCGAGGGGGGAGTCCACACCAGCCTCTCCCCGAACAGGTGGTCCACATCCAATCGTGGGGGGAGTTGGACAAGTCCCCAGATGGAGAGGGCAGGAATAGGGGGAGCGTGTGGTCAGTGGAGGGGAGACGTGATCCTAGACATTCAGACGCTGAGTGGGGAGAACATAGAGCAGAAGGACAGGAGATTTCAGTAATAGTCCAGTGAAAGAAACTCCTTCCTACCCTTGAGACATTAAATCAGAGGGATCACTGGACAGTGATCAGGAGCAGGAACCCTGACTGATTTCCCCTCTCTCTCTAACCCAGGGATCACTGGACAGTGATCAGGAGCAGGAACCCTGGCTGATTTCCCCTCTCTCTCTCTAACCCAGGGATCACTGGACAGTGATCAGGAGCAGGAACCCTGGCTGATTTCCCCTCTCTCTCTCTCTAACCCAGGGATCACTGGACAGTGATCAGGAGCAGGAACCCTGGCTGATTTCCCCTCTCTCTCTCTCTAACCCAGGAATCACTGGACAGTGATCAGGAGCAGGAACCCTGACTGATTTCCCCTCTCTCTCTAACCCAGGGATCACTGGACAGTGATCAGGAGCAGGAACCCTGACTGATTTCCCCTCTCTCTCTCTCTCTCTCTCACCCAGGGATCACTGGACAGTGATCAGGAGCAGGAACCCTGGCTGATTTCCCCTCTCTCTCTCTAACCCAGGAATCACTGGACAGTGATCAGGAGCAGGAACCCTGGCTGATTTCCCCTCTCTCTCTCTAACCCAGGGATCACTGGACAGTGATCAGGAGCAGGAACCCTGACTGATTTCCCCTCTCTCTCTAACCCAGGGATCACTGGACAGTGATCAGGAGCAGGAACCCTGACTGATTTCCCCTCTCTCTCTAACCCAGGGATCACTGGACAGTGATCAGGAGCAGGAGCCCTGGCTGATTTCCCCTCTCTCTCTCTCTCTCTAACCCAGGGATCACTGGACAGTGATCAGGAGCAGGAACCCTGGCTCATTTCCCCTCTCTCTCTCTCTCTCTCTCTAACCCAGGGATCACTGGACAGTGATCAGGAGCAGGAACCCTGGCTGATTTCCCCTCTCTCTCTCTCTCTAACCCAGGGATCACTGGACAGTGATCAGGAGCAGGAACCCTGGCTGATTTCCCCTCTCTCTTTCTAACCCAGGGATCACTGGACAGTGATCAGGAGCAGGAACCCTGGCTGATTCCCCCTCCCTCTCTCTCTCTCTCTAACCCAGGGATCACTGGACAGTGATCAGGAGCAGGAACCCTGGCTGATTCCCCCTCCCTCTCTCTAACCCAGGGATCACTGGACAGTGATCAGGAGCAGGAACCTGGCTGATTTCCCCCCTGTCTCTCTCTAACCCAGGGATCACTGGACAGTGATCAGGAGCAGGAACCCTGGCTGATTTCCCCTCTCTCTCTAACCCAGGGATCACTGGACAGTGATCAGGAGCAGGAACCCTGGCTGATTTCCTCTCTCTCTGTCTCTCTCTCTCTAACCCAGGCATCACTGGACAGTGATCAGGAGCAGGAACCCTGGCTGATTTCCCCTCTCTCTCTCTAACCCAGGGATCACTGGACAGTGATCAGGAGCAGGAACCCTGGCTGATTTCCCCTCTCTCTCTCTCTAACCCAGGAATCACTGGACAGTGATCAGGAGCGGGAACCCTGGCTGATTTCCCCTCTCTCTCTATCTCTAACCCAGGGATCACTGGACAGTGATCAGGAGCAGGAGCCCTGGCTGATTTCCCCTCTCTCTCTCTCTCTCTAACCCAGGGATCACTGGACAGTGATCAGGAGCAGGAGCCCTGGCTGATTTCCCCTCTCTCTCTCTCTCTCTAACCCAGGGATCGCTGGACAGTGATCAGGAGCAGGAACCCTGGCTGATTCCCCCTCTCTCTCTCTAACCCAGGGATCACTGGACAGTGATCAGGAGCAGGAACCCTGGCTCATTTCCCCTCTCTCTCTCTCTCTAACCCAGGGATCACTGGACAGTGATCAGGAGCAGGAGCCCTGGCTGATTTCCCCACTCTCTCTCTCTCTCTAACCCAGGGATCACTGGACAGTGATCAGGAGCAGGAACCCTGGCTGATTTCCCCGCTCCCTCTCTCTAACCCAGGGATCACTGGACAGTGATCAGGAGCAGGAACCCTGACTGATTTCCCCTCTCTCTCTAACCCAGGGATCACTGGACAGTGATCAGGAGCAGGAACCCTGGTTGATTTCCCTCTCTCTCTCTCTCTCTCTAACCCAGGGATCACTGGACAGTGATCAGGAGCAGGAACCCTGGCTGATTTCCCCTCTCTCTCTAACCCAGGGATCACTGGACAGTGATCAGGAGCAGGAACCCTGGCTGATTCCCCCTCTCTCTCTCTAACCCAGGGATCACTGGACAGTGATCAGGAGCAGGAACCCTGGCTGATATCCCCCCTCTCTCTAACCCAGGGATCACTGGACAGTGATCAGGAGCAGGAACCCTGGCTGATTTCCCCTCTCTCTCTCTCTAACCCAGGGATCACTGGACAGTGATCAGGAGCAGGAACCTTGGCTGATTTCCCCTCCCTCTAACTTGAGGTTAAGTTTCCGGAGTTGGTACCTGATTTTGGGATTATTCTATGACTTTCTCTCTCTCTTTCTCTCTCCTTTTCCTGTAGGATCTGTTCAGTAAATCCGATCCCTTCATGGAGATTTACAAAGTGGATCAGGATGGGACCGAGCAGATGGTTCGAAGGACTGAGGTACCACAGTGAGAGGGAAAGCGGCACGAGCAAGGATTGGAGACCTTTTCTCAGTCACTCTCTCTGTCCTTCTCTCTCTGCCTCTGTCTCACTTCCCTCCCTCCTTCCCTCTCTCTGTCTCTCTCTGTCTCTCTCTCACTGTCTCTCACTGTGTCTCTCTGTCCTTTGTCATTTTCTCTATCTCTCTGTCTCTCTCTGTCCTTCACACTCTCTCAATCACTCTCTGTCTCTGTCTCTGTCTCTCTGTCACTCTATCTGTCTTCCTCTCTCTGTCCTTCTCTCTCTCTGAATCTGTCTCTCTGTCTCTCTCTCTCCCTGTCCTTCTCTCTCTCCCTCTCTGTCTGTCCTTCTCACTCTCTCAATCTCTC
This sequence comes from Carcharodon carcharias, assembly GCF_017639515.1. NCBI lineage: Eukaryota > Metazoa > Chordata > Chondrichthyes > Lamniformes > Lamnidae > Carcharodon > Carcharodon carcharias. The sequence goes on from NC_054493.1 coordinate 2,097,026, forward strand.
TCTCTGCCTCTCTCTCCCTCTCTCTCTGTCCTTCTCACTCTCTCCATCTCTCTCTCTCTCTCTCTGTCTCTCTGTCTCTCTGTCCCTCTCTCTCCATCCTTCTCACTCTCTCCATCTCTCTCTCTCTCTCTCTGTCTCTCTCTCTCTCTCTCCTTCACTCTCTCTCAATCTCTCTCTCTCTGTCTCTCTCTCCCTCTCTCTCTGTCCTTCTCCTCTCTCAATCTCTCTCTCTGTCTCTCTGTCTCTCTCTCTCTGTCACTTTATCTGTCCTCCTCTCTCTATCCTTCTCTCTCTCTCTCTCTGTCTCTTTCTCTCTTTGTCTCTCTCTGGCTTTTTCACTCTCTCTGCCTTTCTGCATCTGCCTATCTCTCTCTCTCTCTATCTCTCTGCCTGTGTCTCTCTCTCTCCCTGTCTCACTCTCTTCCTCCCTCACCCACCGTCTGTCCCTGATCTTCCTCTGTCTCCCTCTCTCTCTCTCTCTCTCTCTCCGTCCCGCTGTATGTCTCTTTCTCTGCCTTCCACTGTCCCTTTCTATCTCTGTCTCCCTCTGTCTGTTTCACTCTCTCTCTGTCTTTCTCTATCTCTCTCCCTCTCTGCCTGTATCACTCACTTTCTCCATCTCCCCCTGTCTCTCCCTGATCTTCTTTTCTCTGTCTCTATCTCTTTCTGTCTTTTGTCTCTGTCTCTCTGTCTCTCTCTCTCTGTCTCTCTCTCTCTGTCTATCTCCCTCTCCTTCTGTCTGTTTGTCTGTCACTCACACTCTCTCTGTATCTCTTTCTTTGTATATCTCTCTATCTCTCTCTCTCGCTGTCTCCCTCTTTGTCTCTCTCTCTATCTGTCTCCCTCTTTCTCTCTCTTTCTGTCTCTCTATCTGTCTCCCTCTTTCTCTCTCTCTCCCTCTCTGTCTCTCTCTCTTGCTCTCTCCCTCTGTATCTCTCTCTCTCTCTCACTGTCTATCTCTCTCTGTCTCCCTCTTTGTCTCTCTCTCTCTGTCTCTCTCTCTGCCTGTCTCTCTCTCTCTGTCTCTCTGTCTCTCTCTGTCCCTCTCTGTCTCTTTCTCTCTCACTCAATCTCTCTTCCTCTGTCTCTCTCTCTCTCGTTCTCTCTCTCCCTCTGTGTTTCTCTCTGTCTCTGACTTTCTCTGACTAAATTTGGTGATGGGGGGTATCGGGGGATCAGAGAGGCTGATGGGGGTATCGGGGGATCAGAAGGGCTGATGGGGGCGTATTGTGGGGGTCAGAGGGGCTGATGGGGGGTATCGGGGGTGTCAGAGGGGCTGATGGGGGTATCGGGGGGGTCAGAGGGGCTGATGGAGGTATCGGGGGGGTCAGAGGGGCTGATGGGTGTATCGGGGGGAACAGAGGGGCTGATGGGGGGGTATTGTGGGGGTCAGAGGTGCTGATGGAGGTATCGGGAGGGTCAGAGGGGCTGATGGGGGGTATCTGGAGGGTCAGAGGGCTGATGGAGGTATCAGGGGGATCAGAGGGGCTGATGGGGGGTATCGGGGGTCAGGGGGGCTGATGGGGGTATCGGGGGGGGTCAGAGGGGCTGATGGGGGGTATCGGGGGGTCAGAGGGGCTGATGGGGGTATCGGGGGGGTCAGAGGGGCTGATGGGGGGTATCGGGGGTCAGAGAGGGTGATGGGGGGTATCAGCGGTCAGAGGGGCTGATGGGGGGTATCAGGGGTCAGAGGGGCTGATGGGGGGTATCGGGGGGGGTCAGAGGGGCTGATGGGGGGTATCGGGGGGTCAGAGGGGCTGATGGGGGGTATCAGGGGTCAGAGGGGCTGATGGGGGGTATCGGGGGTCAGAGAGGGTGATGGGGGGTATCAGGGGTCAGAGGGGCAGATGGGTGTTAGGCAGGTTGACGTGTGGAATGTTCCAGTAATGCCTCAGTTGCCTCTCTGCCCCTAACAGGTGGTGAAAAACAATCTGAACCCCCAATGGGAAGCGTTCCGGCTCTCACTGCAAACTCTCTGCAGCTGTGATTACCAGAAAACACTGAAGGTGAGAACACGGAGAGGGAGAGAGAGAGAGGGGGAGAGGGAGAGAGGGGGAGAGGGAGAGAGAGAGAGGGGGAGGGAGAATGTGTGTGAGAGAGAGTGAGAGAGAACATGAGAGAGAGAGGGAGTGTGTGAGAGAGGGAGAGAGAGAGACAGAGTGAGTGGGAGAGAGATTGTGCATGAGAGGGGGGAAAGAGAGAGAGAGAGAATGTGTGAGAGAGGAAGTGTGAGAGGAGGAGAGAGAGACAGAGTGAGAGGGAGAGAGAGAGACAGAGTGAGAGCAGAATGTGTGTGAGAGAGAGACAGAGTGAGGGAGAGAGTGCTTGAGGGGGAAAGAGAGAGAGAGTGTGAATGGGAGAGAGAGACAGGGAGAGAGAGGGAGCGTGTGAGAGGGAGAGAGAGAGAGAGAGAGAATGTGTGAGGGGGGAGATAGACAGAGAGAGAGAGAGTGTTTGAGAGGGAGAAAGAGAGATAGAGACAGAGTGAGAGAGAGAGGGGGAGAGGGAGAATGTGTGAGAGAGAGAGAGAGTGTGAGGGGGGAGAGAGAGAGAGAGAGAGAGAGACAGAGTGAGAGGGAGGGAGGGGAGAGGGAGAATGTGTGAGAGAGAGAGAGAGTGTGAGGGGGGAGAGAGAGAGAGAGAGAGAGACAGAGTGAGAGGGAGGGAGGGGAGAGGGAGAATGTGTGAGAAATTGAATGCAAATCCTCATTGCATCACCAGCCTCTTTAAACTCCACCTTTTAACAATAAACCCCCTTTCATAGCACCAGTTTTATGAGTGATATCAACATATTGCTTGGTCTCCACTAGCTAGGTGCAAGATTTCACCCCACGTCCTGAACACTCCATTGAACGTAATGCAAATGCACCCTACCTCTCTGTTCGCACCTCGAAACTGGTGCCCATCGAAGCAGGCAGGTGAGCTGGGATTCGATCCCAATTGGGCTACAACCACAGACTAAACCTCTACTTTAAAAGAAAGAAAGATATTTTCTGATCTGTATGAATAGCTTCGCGACACTGCTGAGAGGACCCTTCCAGTCCGACATGCCGGGTTAGCTCAGCTCTCGTCGAGTATTTGGAGCACGATCCATCCATTTTCGCCGTCCGATTCCCACCCGGTCTGTTCACCCTGTCGGAAATCGATTTGTAACCCTGCCGCGCATTCGCACACTCTGGGCCGGCTTTAGCAACGGAACCCCAGCGGGCTGTAGGAAAATTGTGCGGATGGCGAGAGTCCCTCGGTACTGACCCTCCGGCAGTGTGGCTCTCCCTCAGCGCTGACCCTCCAACATTGCGGCTCTCCCTCAGTACTGACCCACCGACAGTGCAGCTGTCCCTCAGTACTGACCCTCCGACAGTGCGGCTCTCACTCAGCATTGACCCCCGACAGTGCGGCTCTCCCTCAGTACTGACCCTCCGACAGTGCGGCTCTCCCTCAGCACTGACCCTCCGACAGTGCAGCTCTCCCTCAGCACTGACCCTCCGACAGTGCGGCTCTCACTCAGCATTGACCCCCGACAGTGCGGCTCTCCCTCAGTACTGACCCTCCGACAGTGCGGCTCTCCCTCAGCACTGACCCTCCGACATTGCGGCTCTCCTTCAGCACTGACCCACCGACAGTGCGGCTCTCCCTCAGCACTGACCCCCGACAGTGCGGCTCTCCCTCAGAACTGACCCTCCGACAGTGTGGCTCTCCCTCAGCAATGACCCTCCGAAAGTGTGGCTCTCCCTCAGCACTGACACTCCGACAGTGCGGCTCTCCCTCAGTACTGACCCCCCGACTGTGCAGCTCTCCCTCAGCACTGACCCTCAAACTGTGCAGCTCTCCCTCAGCACTGACCCTCCAACAGTGCATCTCTCCCTTAGCAATGACCCTCCGACAGTACGGCTCTCCCTCAGTTCCGTCCTTCCGACAGTGCGGCTCTCCCTCCGCACTGACCCTCTGACAGTGCGGCTCTCCTTCAGCACTAACCCTCCGACAGTGCGGCGAACCCTCAGCACTGAACCTCCGACAGTGTGGCTCTCCCTCAGCACTGACCCTCCGACAGTGCGGCACTCCCTCAGTACCGAACCTCCGACAGTGCGGCTCTCCCTCATCACTGACCCTCCGTCAGTGCGGCTCTCCCTCAGCACTGACCCTCCGACAGTGCGGCTCTCCCTCAGTACTGACCCTCCGACAGTGCGGCGCTCACTCAATACTGACCCTCCGATATTGCTGCTCTCCCTCAGTACTGACCCTCCGGCAAAGAGGTACTCCCTCAGTACTTACCCTCCGAGAGTGCGGCACTCCCTCAGCACTGACCCTCTGACAGTGTGGCTCTCCCTCAGCACTGACCCTCTGACAGTGTGGCTCTCCCTCAGCACTGACCCTCCGACAGTGCAGCTCTCCCTCAGCACTGACCCTCCGACAGTGCAGCTCTCCCTCAGCAGTTACCCTCCGACAGTGCGGCTCTCCCTCAGTACTGACCCTCCGACAGTGTGGCTCTCCCTCAGTACTGACCCTCCGGCAAAGCAGTACTCCCTCAGTACTGACCCTCCGAGAGTGCGGCGCTCCCTCAGTACTGACCCTCTGACAGTGCGGTGCTCCCTCAGAACTGACCCTCCGACAGTGCAGCTCTCCCTCAGCACTGACCCTCCAACAGTGCGGCTCTCCCTCAGAACTGACCCTCCGACAGTGCAGCTCTCCCTCAGCACTGACCCTCCAACAGTGCGGCTCTCCCTCAGTACTGACCCTCCGACAGTGCGGCTCTCCCTCAGTACTGACCCTCCGACAGTGCGGCTCTCCCTCAGCACTGACCCTCCGACATTGCGGCTCTCCCTCAGCACTGACCTGATTTCTGTCCCTATCTCTCCTGCAGTTCACAGTCTGGGACCATGATTCCAATGGGAAACACGATTACATCGGAGAATTTTATACTACCTTCAGCGAAATGCAGAATACAACATCAGGAACACTGGTGAGTGAGAGACAGCAGATGACCAGGAGGAGTCCATTCAGTCCCTCCTCCAGCCTTTTACACAGGAACAGGAGGAGGCCATTCAGCCCCTCCTCGAGCCTGTTACACAGGAACAGGAAGAGGCCATTCAGCCCCCAGCTCGAGCCTGTTACACAGGGACAGGAGGAGGCCATTCAGCCCCTCCTCGAGCCTGTTACACAGGAAGAGGAGGAGGCCATTCAGCCCCCTCCTCGAGCCTGTTACACTGGAACAGGAGGAGGCCATTCAGCCCCCTCCTTGAGGCTGTTACACAGGAACAGGAAGAGGCCATTCAGCCCCCAGCTCGAGCCTGTTACACAGGGACAGGAGGAGTCCATTCAGCCCCTCCTCGAGCCTGTTACACAGGAAGAGGATGAGGCCATTCTGCCCCTCCTCAAGCCTGTTACACAGGAACAGGAAGAGGCCATTCAGCCCCTCGAGCATGTTCCAATTGGACTGGTGAAGAGGTGTTGGTGGGCAGTGCTGATGAAATGGAGTGGGGTATGGGGAAGGAAGGGATTGCAGAGTGTATTTTGTGGAGATTAATAGGCCTGGCTCTGTCTTTGTCTGTCTCTTTCTCTCTCTGTCTAACTCCCTGCTTCTCTCTCCATCTCTCTATCTCTCGCTCTCTCTCTCTCTCTGCCTCACTCTGTCTCTCTCTGTCTCTCTTTCTCTGTGTGTCTCTGCATCTCCCTCTGTCTTTCTCTCTCCCTGTCTCTCTCTCCATCTCTTTCTCTCTCTCTCTCTGTCTCTCTATCTCTGTCTCTC
>NC_054493.1:2117771-2146939 GCF_017639515.1 Carcharodon carcharias
CTTTTTCTTTCTCTCTGTCTCTGTGTCCCTCTCTCTTTCTCTCTCTCTGTCTCTGTCTCTCTGTCTCTCTCTCTGTCTCTCTCTCTCTGTCTTTCCATCTCTCTCTCTCTCTCTCTGTCTCTCTCTCTCTTTCTCTCTCTTTTTCTCTCTTGTCTCTCTATATGTCTCACTTTCTTTCTCCCTCTCTCTCTATCTGTCTATCTCTTTGTCTCTCTCTCTCTCTCTTTCTCTCTCTCTGTCTCTCTCTCTTTCTCTCTCTCTCTTTCTGTCCCTCTCTCTCTCTAGGTGGAGAAAATTCACTCCTTCCTCGATTACATCATGGGTGGCTGTCAGATTCACTTCACCGTAAGGACAATTCTCATTGGCGTCTAGACGCAGAGGGGTGGTCAGTGGTCAGTCAGGACTGGAGAAGGACCAGGGCCCGATTACCCCTCTCCCCACTCAGCTCTGCTCCCCTGGAGCCTTCCCCCATCTCCCCCACCTTCACTCCCTCTCCCTCAAAGTCAAGGGAGGGGGAATGGGAGGGAAGGTGTGGCGGGCGAGCAGGAGGGGGGTAGTGAGTGAGGGGGACAGATTCGATTCTCCCTGCCCAACCCCCAAACACATCGAGGGAGATGCCACACTTGGAGCACCGTGCACAGTTCCGGTCTCCGTATCCCTCGGTTAGACCACACTCGGAGCACCGTGCACAGTTCCGGTCTCCATCTCCCCCTCGGTTAGACCACACTCGGAGCACCGTGCACAGTTCCGGTCTCCGTATCCCCTTGGTTAGACCACACTCGGAGCACCGTGCACAGTTCCGGTCTCCGTCTCCCCCTCGGTTAGACCACACTCGGAGCACCGTGCACAGTTCCGGTCTCTGTATCCCTCGCTTAGACCACACTCGGAGCACCGTGCACAGTTCCGGTCTCCGTATCCCCCTCGGTTAGACCACACTCGGAGCACCGTGCACAGTTCCGGTCTCTGTATCCCTCGGTTAGACCACACTTGGAGCACCGTGCACAGTTCCGGTCTCCGTATCCCCCTCGGTTAGACCACATTCAGAGCACCGTGCACAGTTCCGGTCTCCGTATCCCCCTCGGTTAGACCACACTCAGAGCACCGTGCACAGTTCCGGTCTCCGTATCCCCCTCGGTTAGACCCACACTGGGAGCACCGTGCACAGTTCCGGTCTCCGTATCCCCCTCGGTTAGACCACACTCAGAGCACCGTGCACAGTTCCGGTCTCCGTATCCCCCTCGGTTAGACCACACTCGGAGCACCGTGCACAGTTCCGGTCTCCGTATCCCTCGGTTAGACCACACTTGGAGCACCGTGCACAGTTCCGGTCTCCGTATCCCCCTCGGTTAGACCCACACTCGGAGCACCGTGCACAGTTCCGGTCTCCGTCTCCCCCTCGGTTAGACCACACTCGGAGCACCGTGCACAGTTCCGGTCTCTGTATCCCTCGCTTAGACCACACTCGGAGCACCGTGCACAGTTCCGGTCTCCGTATCCCCCTCGGTTAGACCACACTCGGAGCACCGTGCACAGTTCCGGTCTCTGTATCCCTCGGTTAGACCACACTTGGAGCACCGTGCACAGTTCCGGTCTCCGTATCCCCCTCGGTTAGACCACACTCGGAGCACCGTGCACAGTTCCGGTCTCCGTATCCCCCTTGGTTAGACCACACTCGGAGCACCATGCACAGTTCCGGTCTCCGTATCCCCCTCGGTTAGACCACATTCAGAGCACCGTGCACAGTTCCGGTCTCCGTATCCCCCTCGGTTAGACCCACACTGGGAGCACCGTGCACAGTTCCGGTCTCCGTATCCCCCTCGGTTAGACCACACTCAGAGCACCGTGCACAGTTCCGGTCTCCGTATCCCCCTCGGTTAGACCACACTCGGAGCACCGTGCACAGTTCCGGTCTCCGTATCCCTCGGTTAGACCACACTTGGAGCACCGTGCACAGTTCCGGTCTCCGTATCCCCCTCGGTTAGACCACACTCGGAGCACCGTGCACAGTTCTGGTCTCAGGGTTAGAAAAGATGTGAAGAGAGACTAGGAGATAAACAAAAGCTAGGTGATATGTGGTTATTCTTAAATCCCTTGGGTTATAAGAGTAAATTTCTTCAATCCGTGCATGGTTAATTAGTTTAGATGCTTTCAATAAGAAACGAAAGGACTACAGAGGCAGAAGGAATAGAAATCTTTGCTGAGAGGCTGAGCACAGACAGAATGGAAGTGATCACATGTGGAGTGCAAACATCACACACACTATTATATTTTGTGAAGGTGACCCCACCAACTCCCCATTTACAATTGGTCTCTCACTGACCCTTGGATTTCCCAAATTACCATTAGTATTTAGGTGGCCTCCTACCTATTTGCCATTAGTCTCTAAGTGCTGCTATGATTTTACTATTTGCAATCAGTCTCTAAGTCACCCTAGAGACCATATTTACAATTAGCCTCTAAGTGACCTCCGATTTCACTGTTTATACTTAGACTCAAAGTGGCCACAACTTTAACTTATTTACAATTAGTTTCCAAGGGAGCACTAATTTTATGCAATTTACAATTCGTCTCAAAGTAAACAGAGAATTTTCCAATATGCGGTTGGTCTCTAAGTGACCTTGGGATTTTCCTATTTATAATTAGGTTTTAAATTGGCTTCAAGTTTAGTTTATTTGTCATTAGTCTTTAAGTGACCATTCATCTTTTGAATCAGTCTCTGCAGGACACTGGGAATTGATATTTACATTTAATCTTGAAATAACGCTCGGATTCACCATTTACAATTGGTCTCTAACTGACCGCAATTTTAGCCTACTTACAATTAGCTGTGAAGTGACCCTCAGATTTCAATATTTACAATTAGTCTTCAAGAGAGTGCAAGTTTAGGCAATTTACAATAAGTCTCAAAGTAAACAGAGAATTTGCCAATTAGCAATTGGTCCCTAAGTGACCCTCAGATTTCCTATTTACAATTAGTTTTTAAATTGACCTCAAGTTCAGCCTATTTGTCACCAGACTTCAACCAACCTGAGGATTTTACTCCTCTGAATCAGATGCAAAGGACATGACGAATTAATATTTAAAGTTAGCTTCCAAAGAATCGTAGATTTTCAAAATTTACAATTGGTCTCTAATTGACCCTAATTTTAGCCTACTTATAATTTGCTGTGAAGTGACCCTCAGATTTCAATATTTACAATTAGTCTTTAAGAGAATGCAATTTTATGGAATTTCCAATAAGTCTCAAAGTAAACAGAGAATATGCCAATTAGCAATTAGTCACTAAGTGACCCTTGGATTTCCATTTTACAATTGGTTTTCAAATTGACTTCAAGTTCAGCCTATTTGTCACTGGTCTTTAACCGATCCAAGGATGTTACTCCTCTGAATCAGATACGAAGGACACGAGGAATTAATATTTAAAGTTAGCTTCCAAAGAGCCGTAGGATTTCACAATTTACAATTGGTCTCTAACTGACCCCAATTTTAGCCTACTTACAATTAGCCGTGAAGCGGACCTCGGGTTTCAATATTTACAACGAGGCTTCAAAAGACTTCAACGTTAGGCAATTTAAATGACTCTGGAGGTGACAGGAGGATGATCTGATTGACAATTGGTCTCTGAGTGACCCCCCCCCCCCCCCCACTCCCCCCCCCCCCCCCCCCAACAAACCTTCTCTCCCTGCCTCTAGGTTGCCATTGACTTCACGGCATCAAACGGGGATCCCAGGAACAGTCAGTCGCTGCACTTTATCAACCACAGCCAACCGAATGAATACCTGAAGGCCCTGACAGCAGTGGGAGAGATTTGCCAGGACTATGACAGGTGAGGGCGGAGGCGATGGGGGGGAGGTAGGAGCTGTGCAAGTCAAGGTAAAGATCAATCCTGGGGCGAGGTAAGCCCCTCGCATGGTTCAATGTTAACAAAAACCTTTCCATTACAGTGATAAAAGATTCCCGGCGTATGGATTTGGAGCCCGGGTGCCTCCAGATTATGAGGTGAGACAAGTTAGAGTCAACGAGATGGTTAGAGTTACAGACCGGAGTCTAATCGAGGGGATCGGGGGGGTTTATATATAGAATGACAGACACCCGGGAGTGAGTTACAGACTGGAATCTAATCGAGGTGTTCGGGGTGGTTTATATATAGAATAACAGATACCCGGGAGTGAGTTACAGACTGGAATCTAATCGAGGGGTTCGGGGTGGTTTATATATGGAATAACAGATACCCGGGAGTGAGTTACAGACCGGAATCTAATCGAGGGGTTCGGGGTTGTTTATATATAGAATAACAGATAGCCGGGAGTGAGTTACAGACTGGAATATAATCCATGGGTTCGGGGTGGTTTATATATAGAATAACAGATACCCGGGAGTGAGTACAGACTGGAATCTAATCCATGGGTTCGGGGTGGTTTATATATAGAATAACAGATACCCGGGAGTGAGTTACAGACTGGAATCTAATCGAGGGGTTCGGGGTGGGTTATATATAGAATAACAGATACCCGGGAGTGAGTTACAGACTGGAATCTAATCGAGGGGTTCGGGGTGGTTTATATATGGAATAACAGATACCCGGGAGTGAGTTACAGACCGGAATCTAATCGAGGGGTTCGGGGTGGTTTATATATAGAATAACAGATTCCCGGGAGTGAGTTACAGACCGGAATCTAATCGAGGGGATCGGGGTGGTTTATATATAGAATAACAGATACCCGGGTGTGAATTACAGACTGGAATCAATTTTGAGGGGTTCGGGGTGGTTTATATATAGAATAACACATACCCGGGACTGAGTAACAGACTGGAATCTAATCGAGAGGTTCGGGGTGGTTTATCTATAGAATAACAGATACCCGGGAGTGAGTTACAGACTGGAAACTAATCGAGGGGATCGGGGTGGTTTATATATAGAATAACAGATACCCGGGTGTGAATTACAGACTGGAATCAATTTCGAGGGGTTCGGGGTGGTTTATATATATAATCACAGATACCCGGGTGTGAGTTACAGACTGGAATCAATTTCGAGGGGTTCGGGATGTTTTATATATAGAATAACAGATACCCTGGATGGTAACAGACTGGAATCTAAACGAGGGGTTTGGGGTGGATTATATATAGAATAAGAGATAGCCGGGAGTGAGTTACAGACTGGAATCTAATCGAGGGGTTCGGGGTGGTTAATATGTAGAATAACAGATACCCAGGAGTGAGTTACAGACTGGGATCTAATCGACGGGTTCGGGATGTTTTATATATTGAATAACAAATACCCGGGAGTGAGTTACAGACTGGAATTTAATCGAGGGGTTCGGAGGGCTTTATATATAGAATAAAAGATAACCGGCAGGGAGTTACAGACTGGAGTCTAATTGAGGGGTTTGGGGTGGTTTATATATAGAATAACAGATAATCGGGAGTGATTTACAGACTGGAATCCAATCGAGAGGTTTGGGTTGTTTTATATATAGAATAACAGATACCCGGGAGTGAGTTACAGACTGGAGTCTAATCGAGGGGTTCGGGGTGGTTTATATATAGAATAACAGATACCCGGGAGTGAGTTAGAGACAGGAATTTAATGGAGGGGTTCGTGTTGTTTTATATATAGAATAACAGACAACCGGGAGTGAGTTACAGACTGGAACGTTATCGAGGGGTGTGGCGTGGTTTATATATAGAATAACAGATACCCGGGAGTGAGTTACAGGCTAGAATTTAATAGAGGGGTGTGGCGTGGTTTATATATACAATAACAGATACCGGGGAATGAGTTCCAGACTTGGAATCTAATCGAGAGTTTCGGGGTGGTTTATATATAGACTAACAGATACCGGGGAATGAGTTCCATACTTGGAATCTAATCGAGTGGTTCGGGGTGGTTTACGTATAGAATAACAGATACCCGGGAGTGAGTTACAGAATGGAATCTAATCGATGGTTTCGAGGGGGTTTATATATAGAATAACAGATAGCCGGCAGTGAGTTACAGACTGGAATCTAATCGAGGGTTTCGGGTTGTTTTATATATAGAATAACAGATAGCCGGCAGTGAGTTACAGACTGGAATCTAATCGAAGAGTTCGGGTGGTTTATATATAGAATAACAGATAGCCGGCAGTGAGTTACAGACTGGAATCTAATCGAAGAGTTCGGGTGGTTTATATATAGAATAACAGATAGCCGGCAGTGAGTTACAGACTGGAATCTAATCGAGGGTTTCGGGTTGTTTTATATATAGAATAACAGATAGCCGGCAGTGAGTTACAGACTGGAATCTAATCGAAGAGTTCGGGTGGTTTATATATAGAATAACAGATAGCCGGCAGTGAGTTACAGACTGGAATCTAATCGAGGGTTTCGGGTTGTTTTATATATAGAATAACAGATAGCCGGCAGTGAGTTACAGACTGGAATCTAATCGAAGAGTTCGGGTGGTTTATATATAGAATAACAGATAGCCGGCAGTGAGTTACAGACTGGAATCTAATCGAGGGTTTCGGGTTGTTTTATATATAGAATAACAGATAGCCGGCAGTGAGTTACAGACTGGAATCTAATCGAAGAGTTCGGGTGGTTTATATATAGAATAACAGATAGCCGGCAGTGAGTTACAGACTGGAATCTAATCGAAGAGTTCGGGTGGTTTATATATAGAATAACAGATAGCCGGCAGTGAGTTACAGACTGGAATCTAATCGAGGGTTTCGGGTTGTTTTATATATAGAATAACAGATACCCGGGAGTGAGTTACAGACTGGAATCTAATCGAGGTGTTCGGGGTGGGTTTATATATAGAATAACAGATACCCGGGAGTGAGTTACAGACTGGAATCTAATCGAGCGGTTCGGGGTGGTTTACATATAGAATAACAGATACCCGGGAGTGAGTTACAGACTGGAATCTAATCCTGGGGTTCGGGGTGGTTTATATATAGAATAACAGATACCCGGGAGTGAGTTACAGACTGGAATCTAATCGAGGGGTTCGGGGTGCTTTATATATAGAATAACAGAAACCTGGGAGTGAGTTACAGACTGGAATCTAAATCAGGGTTCGGGGTGTTTATATATACAATAACAGATACCCGGGAGTGAGTTACAGACTGGAATCTAATCGAGAGGTTCAGGGTGATTTATGCAGAGAATAACATACCCGGAGTGAGCGTTACAGAATGGAATCTAATCGAGGTTCGGGGTGGGTTTACTTATAAAATAACAATACCTCCCGTGTGAGATACTGACTGGAATCTCATCGAGGGGTCCGGGGTGGTTTTATATATAAATAACAGATAACCTGGAGTGAGTCACTAGACCGAATTATATCGACTTTCGGATGGTTTATATTATAGAATAACAGATACCCGAGTGACTTACGACTGAATCTAATCAAGGTTCGGGTGGTTTACATATAGAATATCAGATTACACTGGGAGTGAGTTACAGACTGGAATCTAATCGAGCGGTTCGGGGTGGTTTATATATAGAATAACAGATACCCGGGAGTGAGTTACAGACTGGAATCTAATCGAGGGGTTCAGAGGGTTTATATATAGAATAACAGTTACCCGGGAGTGATTTCCAGAATGGAATCTAATCGATGTTTTCGAGGGGGTTTATATATAGAATAACAGATACCCGGGAGTGAGTTACAGACCAGAGTCTAATCGAGGGGATCGGGGGGGTTTATATATAGAATAACAGATTCCCGGGTGTGAGTTACAGACTGGAATCTAATCGAGGGGTTCAGAGGGTTTATACATAGAATAACAGATACCCGGGTGTGAGTTACAGACTGGAATCTAATAGAGGGGTTCGGGGTGGTTTATATATAGAATAACAGACACCCGGGACTGAGTTACAGACTGGAATCTAATCGAGGGGCTCATGGGGGTGGTTTATATATAGAATAACAGATACCCGGGAGTGAGTACAGACTGGAATCTAATCGAGGGGTTCGCGTTGGTTTATATATAGAATAACAGATACCCGGGAGTGAGTTACAGACTGGAATCTAATCGGGGGGTTCGGGGTGGTTTATACATAGGATAACAGAATCCCGGGAGTTAGTAACAGACTGGAATCTAATTGATGGATGTGGAATGTTTATATATAGAATAACAGATACCCGGGTGTGAGTTACAGACTGGAATCTAATCGAGGGGCTCATGGGGGTGGTTTATATATAGAATAACAGATATGAGGTGAGACAAGTTAGAGTCAACGAGATGGTTAGAGTTACAGACCGGAGTCTAATCGAGGGGATCGGGGGGGTTTATATATAGAATAACAGATACCCGGAAGTGAGTTACAGACTGGAATCTAATCGAGAGGTTCGGGATGTTTTATATATAGAATAACAAATACCCGGGAGTGAGTTACAAACTGGAATTTAATCGAGGCGTTTGGAGGGCTTTATATATAGAATAACAGATTCCCGGCAGTGAGTTACAGACTGGAATCTAATCGAGGGTTTCGGGATGATTTATATATAGAATAACAGATACCCGGGAGGGAGTTACAGACTTGAATCTAATCGAAGAGTTCGGGTGGTTTATATATAGAATAACAGATTCCCGGGAGTGAGTTACAGACTGGAATCTATTCGAGGTGTTCGGGGTGGTTTACATATAGAATAACAGATTCCCGGGAGTGAGTTGCAGACCGGAATCTTATCGAGGGGTTCGGAGGGCTTTGTATATAGAATAACAGATACACGGGAGTGAGTTACAGACTGGAATATAATCGAGGGGTTTGGGGTGGTTTATATATAGAATAACAGATACCCGGTAGGGAGGTACAGACTGGAATCTAATCGAGTGGTTGGGGGTGGTTTACATGTAGAATAACAGTTACCGGGTAGTGAGTTACAGACTGGAATCTAATCGATGCGTTCGGGGTGGTTTATATATAGAATAACAGATACCCGGAAGTGAGTTACAGATTGGAATCTAATTGAGTGGTTCGGGGTGGTTTATATATAGAATAACAGACAGCCGGGAGTGAGCTACAGACTGGAACCTAATCGAGGGGTGCGGGTTGGTTTATATATAGAATAACAGATACCCGGGAGTGAGTTACAGACTGGAATCTAATGGAGGGGTTCGTGTTGTTTTATATATAGAATAACAGATACCTGGGAGTGAGTCACAGACTGGAATCTAATCGAGGGGTTTGGGGTGGTTTATATATAGAATTACAGATACCCGGGAGTGGGTTACACGCTGGAATCTAATCGAGGGGTTCGGAGGGCTTTGTATATAGAATAACAGATACCCGGGAGTGAGTTACACTCTGGAATCTAATCGAGGGGTTTGGGCTGTTTTATATATAGAATAACAGATACCCAGGTGTGAGTTACAGACCGGAATCTAATCGAGGGGTTCGGGGTGGTTTATATATAGAATAACAGATACCCAGGTGTGAGTTACAGACCGGAATCTAATCGAGGGGTTCGGGTTGGTTTATATATAGAATAACAGATACCCTGGAGTGGTTACATACTGGAATCTAATCGAGGGGTTCGGGGTGGTTTATATAGAGAATAACAGATACCTGGTAGTGAGTTACAGACTGGAATCTAATCGAGGGGATCGGGGTGGTTTATATTTAGAATAACAGATTCCCTGGAGTGAGTTACAGACTGGAATTTAATCGAGGGGTTCGGAGGGATTTATATATAGAATAACTGATACCCGGCAGTGAGTTACAGACTGGAATCTAATCGAGGGGTTTGGGGAGGATTATATAAAGAATATCAGATACCCGGGAGTGAGGTACAGACTGTAATCTAATCGTGGGGTTCGGGGTGGTTTACATATAGAATAACAAATACCCGGGAGTGAGTTACAGACTGGATTCTAATGGAGGGGTTCGGGGTGGTTTATATATAGAATAACAGATACCCAGGAGTGAGTTACAGACTGGAATCTAATCGAGGGGTTCGGGTTGTTTTATATATAGAATAACAAATACCCGGGAGTGAGTTACAGACTGGAAAATAATCGATGGGTTTGGGGTATTTTATATATAGAATAACAGATACCCGGGAGTGAGTTACAGACTGGAATCTAATCGAGGGGTTCGGGGTGGTTTATATATAGAATAACAGATACCCGGGAGTGAGTTACAGACTGGAATCTAATCGAGGGTTTCGGGGTGGTTTATATAATGAATAACAGATACCCGGGAGTGAGTTACAGACTGGAAACTTATCGAGGGGTTCGGGGGGGTTTATATATAGAATAACAGATACCAGGACTGAGTTACAGACTGGAATCTAATCGAGGGTTTCGGGTGGTTTATATATAGAATAACAGATACCCGTGAGTGAGTTACAGACTGGAATTTAATCGAGGGTTTCGGGTTGGATTATATATAGAATAACAGATACCCGGGTGTGAGTTAGAGACTGGAATCTAATGGAGGTGTTCGTGTTGTTTTATATATAGAATACCAGATACCCGGGAATGAGTTACAGACTGGAATCTAATCGAGAGGTTCGGGGTGGTTTACGTATAGAATAACAGATACCCGGGAATGAGTTACAGACTGGGATCTAATCGAGGGGTTCGGTGGGCTTTGTATATAGAATAACAGATACACGGGAGTGAGTTACAGACTGGAATATAATCGAGGGGTTTGGGGTGGTTTATATATAGAATAACAGATACCCGGGAGGGAGGTACAGACTGGAATCTAATCGAGTGGTTCGGGTGGATTACATGTAGAATAACAGTTACCGGGCTTTGAGTTACAGACTGGAATCTAATCGATGCGTTCGGGGTGTTTTATATATAGAATAACACATACCCAGGTGTGAGTTACAGACCAGAATCTAATCGAGGGGTTCGGGGTGCTTTATATATAGAATAACAGATACCCTGGACTGATTATATACTGGAATCTAATCGAGGGGTTCGGGGTGGTTTTTCTAGAATAACAGATACCTGGTAGTGAGTTACAGACTGGAATTTAATCGAGGGGTTCGGAGGGCTTTATATATAGAATAACAGATACCCGGGTGTGAGTTACAGACTGGAATATAATCGAGGGGTTTGGGGTGGTTTATATATAGAATAACAGATACCCTGGACTGATTACATACTGGAATCTAATCGAGGGGTTCGGAGGGCTTTATATATAGAATAACAGATACCCGGGAGTGAGTTACAGACTGGAATCTAATCGAGGGGTTCGGAATGGCTTATATATAGAATAACAAATTCCCGGGAGTGAGTTACAGACTGGAATGTAATGGAGGGGTTCGGCGTGGTTTATATATAGAATAACAGATACCCGGGAGTGAGTTACAGACTGGAATCTAATCGAGGGGTTCGGGTTGTTTTATATATAGAATAACAAATACCCGGGAGTGAGATACAAACTGGAATTTAATCGAGGGGTTCGGAGGCCTTTATTTATAGAATAACAGATTCCCGGCAGTGAGTTACAGACTGGAATCTAATCGAGGGGTTTGAGGTGGTTTACATACAGAATAACAGATACCCGGCAGTGAGTTGCAGAATGGAATCTAATCGAGGAGTTCGGGGAGGTTTACATAGAGAAAAACAGTTGCCGGGGAGTGAGTTAAAGACTGGAATCTAATCGAGGGGTTTGGGGTGGTTTACATACAGAATAACAGATACCCGGGGTTGAGTTATAGACTGGAATCTAATGGAGGGGTTCGTGTTGTTTTATATATAGAATAACAGACACCCGGGAGTGAGTTACAGTTTGGAATGTTATCGAGGGGTGTGGCGTGGATTATATATAGAATACCAGATACCCGGGAGTGAGTTACAGACTTGGAATCTAATCGAGAGTTTCGGGGTGTTTACATATAGAATAACAGTTACCGGGGAATGAGTTCAAGATTTGGAATCTAATCGAGAGCTTCGGGGTGCTTTACGTATAGAATAACAGATACCCGGGAGTGAGTTACAGACTGGAATCTAATCGAGGGGTTCGCGTTGTTTTATATATAGAATAACAAATACCCGGTAGTGAGTTACAGACTGGAATCTAATCGAGGGGTTCGGGGTGGTTTATATATAGAATAAGAGATACCCGGGAATGGGTTACAGACTGGAATATAATCGAGGGGTTCGGGGTAGTTTATATATAAAATAATAGATACCCGGGAGTGAGTTACAGACTGGCATCTAATCGATGCGTTCGGGGTGGTTTATATTTAGAATAACAGATACCCAGGTGAGTGTTACAGACCGGAAACTGATCGAGTGGTTCGGGGTGGTTTATAAATAAAATAACAGATACCTGGTAGTGAGTTACAGACTGGAATCTAATCGAGGTGTTCGGGGTGGTTTATATGTCGAATAACAGATTCCCAGGAGTGAGTTACGGACTGGATCTAATCGAGGGGTTCGGGATGTTTTATATATAGAATAACAAATACCCGGGAATGAGTTACAGACTGGAATTTAATCGAGTGGTTCGGAGGGCTTTATATATAGCATAACTGATACCCGGCAGTGAGTTACAGACTGGAATCTAATCGAGTGGTTTGGGGAGGTTTATATAAAGAATAACAGATACCCGGGAGTGAGTTACAGACTGTAATCTAATCGAGGGGTTCGGGGTGGTTTACATATAGAATAACAAATACCCGGGAGTAAGTTACAGACTGGAATCTAATGGAGGGGTTCGGGGTGGTTTATATATAGAATAACAGATACCCGGGAGTGAGTTACAGACTGGAATCTAATCGAGGGGTTCGGGTGGTTTTATACATAGAATAACAGATACCCAGGAGTGAGTTACAGACTGGAATCTAATCGAGGGGTTTGGGGTGTTTTATATATAGAATAACAGATACCCGGGAGTGAGTTACAGACTGGAATATAATCGAG
This sequence comes from Carcharodon carcharias, assembly GCF_017639515.1. Classification (NCBI taxonomy): domain Eukaryota; kingdom Metazoa; phylum Chordata; class Chondrichthyes; order Lamniformes; family Lamnidae; genus Carcharodon; species Carcharodon carcharias. The sequence goes on from NC_054493.1 coordinate 2,130,653, forward strand.
GGGTTCGGGGTGGTTTATATATAGAATATTAGATATCAGGGAGTGAGTTACAGACTGGAATCTAATCGAGAGGTTCGGTATGTTTTATATATAGAATAACAAATACCCGGGAGTGAGTTACAGACTGGAATCTAATCGAGGGTTTCGTGTTGTTTTATATATAGAATAACAGATACCTGGGAGTGAGTTCCAGACTGGAATCTAATCGAGGGTTTCGGGGTGGTTTATATATAGAATAACAGATACCTGGGAGTGAGTTACAGACTGGAATCTAATCGAGGGTTTCGGTGTTGTTTACATATAGAATAACAGATACCCGGGAGTGAGTTACAGACTGGAATCTAATCGAGGGTTTCGGGGTGTTTTATATATAGAATAACAGATACCCGGGAGTGAGTTACAGACTGGAATCTAATCGAGGGTTTCGGGGAGGTTTATATATAGAATAACAGATACCCGGGAGTGAGTTACAGACTGGAATCTAATCGAGGGGTTCGGGGTGGTTTATATATAGAATAACAGATACCCGGGAGTGAGTTACAGACTGGAATCTAATCGAGGGGTTCGGGGAGGTTTATATATAGAATAACAGATACCCGGGAGTGAGTTACAGACTGGAATCTAATCGATGGGTTCGGGGTGGTTGACATACAGAATGAGAGATACCCGGTAGTGAGTTACAGACTGGAATCTAATCGAGGGGTTCGGGTTGTTTTATATGTAGAATAAAGACACCCGGGAGTGAATTACAGACTGGAATCTAATCGAGGGGTTTGGGGTGTTTTATATATAGAATAACAGATATCCGGGAGTGAGTTAGAGACTGGAATCTAATGGAGGGTTCGGGTTGTTTTGTATATAGAATAACAGATACCCGGAAGTGAGTTACAGACTGGAATGTTATCGAGGGGTGTGGGGTGGTTTATATATATAATAACAGATACCCAGAAGTGAGTTACAGACTGGAATCTAATCGAGGGGTTTGGGGTGGTTTATATATAGATTAACAGATACCCGGGAGTGTGTTACAGGCTGGAATCTAATCGAGGTGTTCGGGGTGGTTTATATATAGAATTACAGATACCCATGAGTGAGTTACAGACTGGAAACTAATCGAGAGGTTCGGGGTGGATTAAATATAGAATAACCGATACACGGGAGTGAGTTACAGACTGGAATATAATCGAGGGGTTCGGGGTGGTTTATATATACAATAACAGATACCCGGGAGTGAGTTACAGACTGGAATCTAATCGAGGGTTTCGGGTTGGTTTACATATAGAATAACAGCTAACCGGGCGTGAGTTACAGGCTGGAATCTAATCGAGTGGTTCGGGGTGGTTTATATATAGAATTACAGATACCCGTGAGTGAGTTACAGACTGGAAACTAATCGAGTGGTTCGGGTTGGATTAAATATAGAATAACAGATACCTCGGAGTGAGTTACAGACTGGAATCTAATCGAGGGTTTCGGGGTGGTTTACATATAGAATAACAGATACCCGGGAGTGAGTTAAAGACTGTAATCTAATCGAGGGATTCGGGGTGGTTTATATATAGAATAACAGAAACCCGGGAGTGAGTTCCTGACTGGAATCTAATCGAGTGTTTCGGGTTGTTTTATATAGAGAATTACAGACACCCGGGAGTGAGTTACAGACTGGAACCTAATCGAGGGTTTCGGGGTGGTTTATATATAGAATAACAGATACACGGGAGTGAGTTAGAATCTGGAATTTAATGGACGGTTTCAGGTTCTTTTATATTTAGAATTACAGACACCCGGGAGTCAGTTACAGACTGGAATCTTATCGAGGGGTGTGGGATGGTTTATATATACAATAACAGATACCCGGGAGTGAGTTACAGACTGGAATCCAATCGAGGGATTCGGGGTGGTTTATGTATAGTATAACAGATACCCGGGAGTGGGTTAAAGGCTGGAATCTAATCGAGGTGTTAGGGGATGTTTATATATAGAATAACAGATACCCGTGAGTGAGATACAGACTGCAATCTAATCGAGGGGTTCGGGGTGGTTTATATATACAATAACAGATACCCGGGAGTGAGTTACAGACTGGAATCTAATCGAGGGTTTCGAGTTGTTTTACATATAGAATAACAGATAACCGGGAGTGAGTTACAGACTGGAATCTAATCGAGGGATTCGGGTGGTTTTATGTATTGAATAGCAGACACCCGGGAGTGAGTTACAGACTTGAACCTAATCGAGGGGTTCGGAGTGGTTTATATATAGAATAACAGATACCCGGAGTGAGTTACAGACTGGAATCTAATCGAGGGATTCCGGTTGTTTTATACATAGAATAACAGACTCCCGGGAGTGAGTTATAGACTGGAATCTAATCGAGGGGTTCGGGGTGGTTTACATATAGAATAACAGATACCCGTGAGCACAGACTGGAATCTAATCGAGGGGTTCGGGTTTTTTTATATATTGAATAACAGACACCCGGGAGTGAGTTACAGACTTGAACCTAATCGAGGGGATCGGGGTGGTTTATATATAGAATAACAGATACCCGGGAGTGAGTTAGAGACTTGAATCTAATGGAGGGTTTCGGGTTGTATTATGTATAGATTAACAGACACCCGGGAGTGAGTTATAGACTGGAATCTTATCGAGGTGTGTGGGGTGGTTTATATATACAACAGCAGATACCCGGGATGAGTTTCAGACTGGAATCTAATCGAGGGGTTCGGGGTGTTTTATATATAGAATAACAGATAGCCGGGAGAGGGTAACAGCCTGGAATCTAATCAAGGTGTTTGGGGTGGTTTATATATAGAATAACAGATACCCGTGAGTGAGTTACAGACTGGAATCTAATCGAGAGGTTCGGGGTGGTTTAAATATAGAATAACATATACACAGGAGTGAATAACCGACTGGAATCTAATCGAGGGTTTCCGCATGGTTTATATATAGAATAACAGATACCCGGGACTGAGTAACAAACTGGAATTTAATCGAGGGGTTCGGGGTGGTTTATATATAGAATAACTGATACCCTGGACTGGTTACAGACTGGAATCTAATCGAGGGGTTCAGGGAGGTTTATTTATAGAATAACAAATACCCGGGAGTGAATTACACACTGGAATCTTATCGAGGTGTGTGGGTGTTTTATATATACAATAACAGATACCCGGGAGTGAGTTACAGACTGGAATATAATCGAGGGGTTCGGCGGGGTTTATATATAGAATAATAGATACCCGGGAGTGAGTTACAGACTGGAACCTAACCGAGGGTTTCGGGATGGTTTATACATAGAATAACAGATACCCGGGACTGAGTAACAGTCTGGAATCTAATCGAGGGGTTCGGGGTGGTTTATATATAGAATAACAGACACCCTGGAGAGGTTACAGACTGGAATCTAATCGAGAGGTTCGGGGTGGATTACATGTAGAATAACAAATACCCGGGAGTGAGTTACAGACTGGAATCTAATGGAGGGGTTCGGGGTGGTTTATATATAGAATAACAGATACCCGGGAGTGAGTTACAGACTGGAATCTAATCGAGGGGTTCGGGTTGTTTTATATATAGAATAACAGACACCCGGGAGTGAGTTACAGACTGGAATCTAATCGAGGGGTTTGGGGTGTATTATATATAGAATAACAGATACCCGGGAGTGAGTTACAGACTGGAACATAATCGAGGGGTTCGGGGTGGTTTATATATAGAATATCAGATACCCGGGATTGAGTTACAGACCGGAATCTAATCGAGAGGTACGGGATGTTTTATATATAGAATAACAAATACCCGGGAGTGAGTTACAGACTGGAATCTAATCGAGGGGTTCAGGGAGGTTTATTTATAGAATAACAGATACCTGGGAGTGAGTTACAGACCGCAATCTAATCGATGGGTTCGGGGTGGTTTATATGTAGAATAACAGATACCCGAGAGATTTACAGACAGGATTTTTATCGAGGGGTTCGGGGTGGTTTACATATAGAATAATAGATACCCGGGAGTGAGTTTTAGACTGGAATCTAATCGAGGGTTTCGGGGTGTTTTATATATAGAATAAAAGACTCCCGGGAGTGAGTTACAGACTGGAATCTAATCGAGGTGTTCGGGGTGGTTTACATATAGAATAACAGATACCCGGGAGTGAGTTACAGACTGGAATCTAATCGAGGGGTTCGGGTTGTTTCATATATAGAATAACAGACACCCGGGATTGAGTTACAGATTGGAACCTAATCGAGGGTTTCGGTGTGGTTGAAAAATAGAATAACAGATACCCGGGAGTGAGTTAGAGACAGGAATCTAATGGAGGGGTTCGGGTTGTTTTATGTATAGAATAACAGACACCCGGGAGTGAGTTACAGACTGGAATCTAATCGAGGTGTTCGGGGTGGTTTACATATAGAATAACAGATACCCGGGAGTGAGTTCCTGACTGGAATCTAATGGAGGGTTTCAGGTTGTTTTATATTTAGAATAAAAGACACCCGGGAGTGAGTTACAGACTGGAATCTTATCGAGCGGTGTGGGGAGGTTTATATATAGAATAACAGATACCCAGGAGTGAGTTAGAGACTGTAATCTAATCGAGGGTTTCGGGTTGGTTTACATATAGTATAACTGATAACCGTGAGTGAGTTACAGCCTGGAATCTAATCGAGTGTTTGGGGTTGTTTTATATATAGAATAACAGATACCCGGAAGTGAGTTACAGACTGGAATCTAATCGAGGGTTTCGGGTTGGTTTACATATAGAATAACAGTTACCTGGAAGTCAATTACAGACTGGAATCTAATCGAGGTGTTCGGGGTGGTTTACATGTAGAATAACAGATACCCGGGAGTGAGTTACAGACTGGATTCTAATCGAGGGTTTCGGGGTGGTTTATATATAGAATGACAGATACCCGGGAGTGAATTACAGACTGGAATCGAATCGAGGGGTTCGGGGTGGTTTGTATATAGAATAACAGATACCCGGGAGTGAGTTACAGACTGGAATATAATCGAGGGGTTCGGGGTGGATTAAATATAGAACAACAGATACCCGGGAGTGAGTTACAGACTGGCATCTAATCGAGGGGTTCGGGGTGGATTAAATATAGAACAACAGATACCCGGGAGTGAGTTACAGACTGGAATCTAATCGAGGGTTTCGGGGTGGTTTATATTTATGATAACAGATACCCAGGATTGAGTTACAGACTGGAATCTAATCGAGGGTTTCGGGGTGGTTTACCTATAAAATAACAGATACCCAGGAGTGAGATACAGACTGGAATATAATCGAGGGGTTCGGGGTGGTTTATATATAGAATAACAGATTCCCTGGACTGGTTACAGACTGGAATCTAATCGAGGGGTTCAGTGAGGTTTATTTATAGAATAACAAATACCAGGGAGTGAGTTAGAGACCGGAATCTAATCGAGGGGATCGGGGTGGTTTATATGTAGAATAACAGATACCCAGGAGAGTAACAGACTGGAATCTAATCGAGGGATTCGGGTTGTTTTATATATAGAATAACAGATACCCGGGAGTGAGTTACAGACTGGAATCTAATCGAGGGGTTCGGCTTTTTTTATATATTGAATAACAGACACCCGGGAGTGAGTTACAGACTTGAACCTAATCGAGGGGATTGGGGTGGTTTATATATAGAATAACAGATACCCGGGAGTGAGTTAGAGACTGGAATCTAATGGAGGGGTTCGGGTTGTTTCATATATAGAATAACAGACACCCGGGATTGAGTTACAGACTGGAACCTAATGGAGGGTTTCGGTGTGGTTGAAAAATAGAATAACAGATACCCGGGAGTGAGTTAGAGACAGGAATCTAATGGAGGGGTTCGGGTTGTTTTATGTATAGAATAACAGACACCCGGGAGTGAGTTACAGACTGGAATCTTATCGAGGGGTGTGGAGTGGTTTATCTATACAATAGCAGATACCCGGGAGTGAGTTACAGACTGGAATATAATCGAGGGGTTTGGGGTGGTTTATATATAGAATAACAGATACCCGGGAGTGCGTTACAGATGGAATCTAATCGAGGTTTTCGAGGTTGTTTACATATAGAATAATAGATACACGGGAGCGAGTTACAGACTGGAATCTAATCGAGGGGTTCGGGGTGGTTTACATGTAGAATAACAGTTACCGGGCAGTGAGTTACAGACTGGAATCTAATCGATGCGTTCGGGGTGGTTTATATTTAGAATAACAGATACCCAGGTGTGAGTTACAGACCGGAATCTAATCGACGGGTTCGGGGTGGTTTATATATAGAATAACAGATACCTGGTAGTGAGTTACAGACTGGAATCTAATGGAGGGGTTCGGGGTGGTTTATATATAGAATAACAGTTACCCGGGAGTGAGTTACAGACTGGAATCTAATCGAGGCGTTCGGGTTGTTTTATATATAGAATAACAGACACCCGGGAGTGAGTTACAGACTGGAATCTAATCGAGGGGTTTGGGGTGTTTTATATATAGAATAACAGATACCCGGGAGTGAGTTACAGACTGGAAAATAATCGAGGGGTTCGGGGTGGTTTATATATAGAATATCAGATACCCGGGATTGAGTTACAGACCGGAATCTAATCGAGAGGTACGGGATGTTTTATATATAGAATAACAAATACCCGGGAGTGAGTTACAGACTGGAATCTAATCGAGGGGTTCAGGGAGGTTTATATATAGAATAACAGATACCTGGGAGTGAGTTACAGACCGCAATCTAATCGATGGGTTCGGGGTGGTTTATATGTAGAATAACAGATACCCGAGAGATTTACAGACTGGAATTTTATCGAGGGGTTCGGGGTGGTTTACATATAGAATAATAGATACCCGGGAGTGAGTTTTAGACTGGAATCTAATCGAGGGTTTCGGGGTGTTTTTTATATAGAATAAAAGACTCCCGGGAGTGAGTTACAGACTGGAATCTAATCGAGGTGTTCGGGGTGGTTTACATATAGAATAACAGATACCCGGGAGTGAGTTACAGACTGGAATCTAATCGAGGGGTTCGGGTTGTTTCATATATAGAATAACAGACACCCGGGAGTGAGTTACAGACTGGAACCTAATCAAGGGTCTCGGTGTGGCTTATATATAGAATAACAGATACCCGGGAGTGAGTTAGAGACAGGAATCTAATGGAGGGGTTCGGGTTGTTTTATGTATAGAATAACAGACACCCGGGAATGAGTTACAGACTGGAATCTTATCGAGGGGTGTGGAGTGGTTTATCTATACAATAGCAGATACCCGGGAGTGAGTTACAGACTGGAATATAATCGAGGGGTTCGGTGTGGTTTATATATAGAATAACAGATACCCGGGAGTGGGTTACAGATGGAATCTAATCGAGGTTTTCGAGGTGGTTTACATATAGAATAATAGATACACGGGAGCGAGTTACAGACTGGAATCTAATCGAGGGGTTCGGGGTGGTTTACATGTAGAATAACAGTTACCGGGCAGTGAGTTACAGACTGGAATCTAATCGATGCGTTCGGGGTGGTTTATATTTAGAATAACAGATACCCAGGTGTGAGTTACAGACCGGAATCTAATCGAGGGGTTCGGGGTGGTTTATATATAGAATAACAGATACCTGGTAGTGAGTTACAGACTGGAATCTAATCGAGGGTTTCGGGGTGGTTTATATATGGAATAACAGATAACCGGGAGTGAGTTACAGACTGGAACCTAATCGAGGGGTTCGGGGTGGTTTATATATAGAATAACAGATACCCAGGAGTGACTTCCTGACTGGTATCTAATGGAGGGTTTCAGGTTGTTTTATATTTAGAATAAAAGACACCCGGGAGTGAGTTACAGACTGGAATCTTATCGAGCGGTGTGGGGAGGTTTATATATAGAATAACAGATACCCAGGAGTGAGTTAGAGACTGTAATCTAATCGAGGGTTTCGGGTTGGTTTACATATAGTATAACTGATAACCGTGAGTGAGTTACAGCCTGGAATCTAATCGAGTGTTTGGGGTTGTTTTATATATAGAATAACAGATACCCGGAAGTGAGTTACAGACTGGAATCTAATCGAGGGTTTCGGGTTGGTTTACATATAGAATAACAGTTACCTGGAAGTCAATTACAGACTGGAATCTAATCGAGGTGTTCGGGGTGGTTTACATGTAGAATAACAGATACCCGGGAGTGAGTTACAGACTGGATTCTAATCGAGGGTGTCGGGGTGGTTTATATATAGAATGACAGATACCCGGGAGTGAATTACAGACTGGAATCGAATCGAGGGGTTCGGGGTGGTTTGTATATAGAATAACAGATACCCGGGAGTGAGTTACAGACTGGAATATAATCGAGGGGTTCGGGGTGGATTAAATATAGAACAACAGATACCCGGGAGTGAGTTACAGACTGGCATCTAATCGAGGGGTTCGGGGTGGATTAAATATAGAACAACAGATACCCGGGAGTGAGTTACAGACTGGAATCTAATCGAGGGTTTCGGGGTGGTTTATATTTATGATAACAGATACCCAGGATTGAGTTACAGACTGGAATCTAATCGAGGGTTTCGGGGTGGTTTACCTATAAAATAACAGATACCCAGGAGTGAGATACAGACTGGAATCTAATCGAGGGGTTCGGGGTGGTTTATATATAGAATAACAGATTCCCTGGACTGGTTACAGACTGGAATCTAATCGAGGGGTTCAGTGAGGTTTATTTATAGAATAACAAATACCAGGGAGTGAGTTAGAGACCGGAATCTAATCGAGGGGATCGGGGTGGTTTATATGTACAATAACAGATACCCGGGAGTGAGTTTCAGACTTTAATCTAATCAAGGGGTTCGGGGTGGTTTATATATAGAATAACTGATACCCGGGAGTGAGTTACAAACTGGAATCTAATCAAGGTGTTTGGGGTGGTTTATATATAGAATAACAGATACCCGTGAGTGAGTTACAGACTGGAATCTAATCGAGAGGTTCGGGGTAGTTTAAATATAGAATAACAGATAGACGGGAGTGAGTTACCGACTGGAATATAATCGAGTGGTTCGGAGGGGTTTATATATAGAATAATAGATACCCGGGAGTGAGTTACAGACTGGAATCTAATCGAGGGGTTCGGGGTGGTTTATATGTAGAATAACAGATACCCAGGAGAGTAACTGACTGGAATCTAATCGAGGGGTTCGGGGTGTTTTACATATAGAATAACAGATACCCGGGAGTGAGTTACAGACTCTAATCTAATCGAGGGTTTCGGGTTGTTTTATATATAAAATAACAAACACCCGAGAGTGAGTTACAGACTGGAGTCAAATCGAGGAGTTCGGGGTGGTTTACATATAGAATGACAGATACCCGGGAGTGAGTTACAGACTGGAATCAAATCGAGGTGTTCGGGGTGGTTAATATATAGAATAACAGACACCCGGGAGTGAAGCACAGACTGGAACCTAATCGAGGGTTTCGGGGTGGTTTATATATAGAATAACAGATACCCGGGAAAGAGTTAGAGACTGGAATCTAATGGAGGGGTTCAGGGAGGTTTATAAATAGAATAACAGGAACCCGGGAGTGAGTTAGAGACTGGAATCTAATGGAGGCTTTCAGGGAGGTTTATATATAGAATGACAAATACCCGGGAGAGAGATACAGACTGGTATCTAATCGAGGGGATCGGGGTGGTTTATATATAAAATAACAGATACCCGGCAGTGAGGTAGAGAGTGGAATCTAACGGAGGGGTTCGGGTTGTTTTATATATAGAATAACAGAGCCACCCGGGAGTGAGTTACAGACTGGAATCTAATCGAGGTGTTCGGGGTGGTTTATATATAGAATAAAGATAACCGGGAGTGAGTTACAGACTGGAATCTAATCGAGGTGTTCGGGGTGGTTTATATATAGAATAAAGATAACCGGGAGTGAGTTACAGACTGGAATCTAATCGAGGGGTTCGGGGTGGTTTATATATAGAATAACAGATACCCGTGAGTGATTTACAGACTGGAACCTAATCGAGGGGTTCGGGGTGGTTTATATTTAGAATAACAGACACCCGGGAGTGAGTTACAGACTGGAATCTTATCGAGCGGTGTGGGGAGGTTTATATATAGAATAACAGATACCCGGGAGTGAGTTAGAGACTGTAATCTAATCGAGGTTTTCGGGTTGGTTTACATATAGAATAACTGATAACCGTGAGTGAGTTACAGACTGGAATCTAATCGAGGGTTTGGGGTTGTTTTATATATAGAATAACAGATACCCGGAAGTGAGTTACTGACTGGAATCTAATCTAGGGTTTCGGGTTGGTTTATATATAGAATGACAGATACCCGGGAGTGAGTTACAGACTGGAATCTAATCGACGGGTTCGGGGTGGTTTATATATAGAATAACAGATAGCCGGGAGTGAGTTACAGACTGCAATATAATCGAGGGGTTCGGGGTGTATTAAATATAGAACAACAGATACCCGGGAGTGAGTTACAGACTGGAATCTAATCGAGGGGTTCGGGGTGGATTAAATATAGAACAACAGATACCCGTGAGTGAGTTACAGACTGGAATCTAATCGAGGGTTTCGGGGTGGTTTATATATAGGATAACAGATACCCGGGAGTGAGTTACAGACTGGAATCTAATCGAGGGGTTCGGGGTGGTTTATATATAGAATAACTGATACCTGGGAGTGAGTCACAGAACGGAATCTAATCGACGGTTTCGGGATGGTTTATATATAGAATAACAGATACCCGGGAGTGACTTACTGACTGGAATCTAATCAAGGGGTTCGGGGTGGTTTACATATAGAATAACAGATACCCGTGAGTGAGTTACAGACTGGAATCTAATCGAGGGGTTCGGGGTGGTTTACATATAGAATAACAGATACCCGTGAGTGAGTTACAGACTGGAATCTAATCGATGGGTACGGGGTGGTTTGTATATAGAATAACAGACACCCGGGAGTGAGTTACTGACTGGAATCTAAAGGAGGGTTTCAGGTTGTTTTATATTTAGAATAACAGACTCCCTGGAGTTAGTTAGAGACTGGAATCTAATCGAGGGGTTCGGGGTGGTTTACATATAGAATAACAGATACCCGGGAGTGAGTTACAGACTGTAATCTTATCGATGGTTTCGGGTTGTTTTATATATAAAATAACAGACACCCGGGAGTGAGTTACAGACTGGAATCTAATCGAGGGTTTCGCGTTGGTTTATATATAGAATAATAGACTCCCGAGAGTGAGTTATAGACTGGACTTTAATCGAGGTGTTCGGGGTGGTTTACATATAGAATAACAGATACCCGAGAGTGAGTTACAGACTGGAATCTAATGGAGGGGTTCGGGTTGTTTTCTATATAGAATAACAGACACCTGGGAGTGAGTTACAGACTGGAAACTTATCGAGGGGTGTGGGGTGGATTATATATAGAAGAACAGATACCCGGGAGTGAGTTACAGACTGGAATCTATTCGAGGTTTTCGGGGTTTTTTACATATAGAATAACAGACACCCGGGCGTGAGTTACAGACTGGAATCTAATCGAGGGGTTCAGGGTGGTTTATATATAGAATAACAGATACCTGGGAGTAAGTTCCAGACTGGAATCTAATCGAGGGTTTCGGGTTGTTTTATATATAGAGTAACAGATACCTGGGAGTGAGTTACAGTCTAGAATCTAATCGAGCGTTTCGGGTTGTTTTATATATAGAATAACAGATACCTGGGAGTGAGTTCCAGACTGGAATCTAATCGAGGGTTTCGGGGTGGTTTACATATAGAATAACAGATACCCGGGAGTGAGTTACAGACTGGAATCTTATCGAGGGGTGTGGGGTGGTTTACCTATAGAATAACAGATACCCGGGAGTGAGTTACGTACTGGAGTCTAATCGAGGCTTTCGGGGTTTTTTACATATAGAATAACAGATACCCGGGAGTGAGTTACAGACTGGAATCTAATGGAGGTGTTCGGGGTGGTTTATATATAGAATAACAGATACCCGTGAGTGATTTACAGACTGGAATCTAATCGAGAGGTTCTGGGTGGTTTATATATAGAATAACACATACCCGGGAGTGAGTTACAGACTGGAATCTAATCGAGGGGTTTGGGGTTGTTTATATATAGAATAACAGATACCCGGGAGTGAGTTACAGACTGAAATCTAATCGAGTGGTTCGGGGTGGTTTATATATATAATAACAGACACCTGGGAGTGAGTTGCAGACTGGAACCTAATCGAGGTTTTCGGGGTGGTTTATATAAAAAGTAAGAGATACCCGGGAGTGAGTTACAGACTGGAATCTAATCGAGGGTTTCGCGTTGGTTTATATATAGAATAATAGACTCCCGGGAGTGAGTTATAGACTGGACTCTAATCGTGGTGTTCGGGGTGGTTTACATATAGAATAACAGATACCCGAGAGTGAGGTACAGACTGGAATCTAATCGAGGTGTTCGCGGTGTTTTACATATAGAATAACAGATACCCGAGAGTGAGTTACAGACTGGAATCTAATGGAGGGGTTCGGCTTGTTTTCTATATAGAATAACAGACACCTGGGAGTGAGTTACAGACTGGAAACTTATCGAGGGGTGTGGGGTGGGTTATATATAGAATAACAGATACCCGGGAGTGAGTTACAGACTGGAATCTAATCGAGGGTTTCGGCGTTGTTTACATATAGAATAATAGACACCCGGGCGTGAGTTACAGACTGGAATCTAATCGAGGGTTTCGGGCTGGTTTATATATAGAATAACAGATACCCGGGAGTGAGTTACAGACTGGAATCTCATCGAGGGTTTCGGGTTGGTTTACATATAGAATAACAGCTAACCGGGCGTGAGTTACAGACTGGAATCTAATCGAGGGGTTCGGGGTGGTTTATATATAGAATTACAGATACCCGTGAGTGAGTTACAGACTGGAAACTAATCGAGAGGTTCGGGTTGGATTAAATATAGAATAACAGATACCTAGGAGTGAGTTACAGACTGGAATCTAATCGAGGGTTTCGGGGTGGTTTACATATAGAATAACAGATACCCGGGAGTGAGTTAAAGACTGTAATCTAATCGAGGGATTCGGGTTGTTTTATACATAGAATTACAGACTCCCGGTAGTGAGTTATAGACTGGAATCTAATCGAGGGGTTCGGAGTGGTTTATATATAGAATAACAGAAACCCGGGAGTGAGTTCCTGACTGGAATCTAATCGAGTGTTTCGGGTTGTTTTATATAGAGAATAACAGACACCCGGGAGTGAGTTACAGACTGGAACCTAATCGAGGGTTTCGGGGTGGTTTATATATAGAATAACAGATACACGGGAGTGAGTTAGAATCTGGAATTTAATGGACGGTTTCAGGTTCTTTTATATTTAGAATAACAGACACCCGGGAGTCAGTTACAGACTGGAATCTTATCGAGGGGTGTGGGATGGTTTATATATACAATAACAGATACCCGGGAGTGAGTTACAGACTGGAATCCAATCGAGGGATTCGGGGTGGTTTATGTATAGTATAACAGATACCCGGGAGTGGGTTAAAGGCTGGAATCTAATCGAGGTGTTAGGGGATGTTTATATATAGAATAACAGATACCCGGGAGTGAGTTACAGACTGCAATCTAATCGAGGGGTTCGGGTTGTTTTACATATAGAATAACAGATAACCGGGAGTGAGTTACAGACTGGAATCTAATCGAGGGATTCGGGTGGTTTTATGTATTGAATAACAGACACCCGGGAGTGAGTTACAGACTTGAACCTAATCGAGGGGTTCGGAGTGGTTAATATATAGAATAACAGATACCCGGGAGTGAGTTACAGACTGGAATCTAATCGAGGGATTCTGGTTGTTTTATACATAGAATAACAGACTCCCGGGAGTGAGTTATAGACTGGAAACTAATCGAGGGGTTCGGGGTGGTTTACATATAGAATAACAGATACCCGTGAGTACAGACTGGAATCTAATCGAGGGTTTCGGGGTGGTTTATATGTAGAATAACAGATACCCAGGAGAGTAACTGACTGGAATCTAATCGAGGGGTTCGGGGTGTTTTACATACAGAATAACAGATACCCGGGGGTGAGTTACAGACTCTAATCTAATCGAGGGTTTCGGGTTGTTTTATATATAAAATAACAAACACCCGAGAGTGAGTTACAGACTGGAGTCAAATCGAGGGGTTCGGGGTGGTTTACATATAGAATGACACATACCCGGGAGTGAGTTACAGACTGGAATCAAATCGAGGTGTTCGGGGTGGTTAATATATAGAATAACAGACACCCGGGAGTGAAGCACAGACTGGAACCTAATCGAGGGTTTCGGGGTGGTTTATATATAGAATAACAGATACCCGGGAAAGAGTTAGAGACTGGAATCTAATGGAGGGGTTCAGGGAGGTTTATATATAGAATAACAGGAACCCGGGAGTGAGTTAGAGACTGGAATCTAATGGAGGCTTTCAGGGAGGTTTATATATAGAATGACAAATACCCGGGAGTGAGATACAGACTGGTATCTAATCGAGGGGATCGGGGTGGTTTATATATAAAATAACAGATACCCGGGAGTGAGGTAGAGACTGGAATCTAACGGAGGGGTTCGGGTTGTTTTATATATAGAATAACAGAGCCACCCGGGAGTGAGTTACAGACTGGAATCTAATCGAGGTGTTCGGGGTGGTTTATATATAGAATAACAGATAACCGGGAGTGAGTTACAGACTGGAATCTAATCGAGGGGTTCGGGGTGGTTTACATATAGAATAACAGATACCCGTGAGTGATTTACAGACTGGAAACTAATCGAGGAGTTCTGGGTGGTTTATATATAGAATAACAGATACCCGGGAGTGAGTTACAGACTGGAACCTAATCGAAAGGTTCGGGGTGGTTTGTATATAGAATAACAGATACCCGGGAGTGAGTTACAGACTGGAATATAATCGAGGGGTTCGGGGTGGATTAAATATAGAACAACAGATACCCGGGAGTGAGTTACAGACTGGCATCTAATCGAGGGGTTCGGGGTGGATTAAATATAGAACAGATACCCGGGAGTGAGTTACAGACTGGAATCTAATCGAGGGTTTCGGGGTGGTTTATATTTATGATAACAGATACCCGGGATTGAGTTACAGAATGGAATCTAATCGAGCGGTTCGGGGTGTTTTATATATACAATAACAGATACCCGGGAGTGAGTTACAGACTGGAACCTAATCGAGGGGTTTGGGGTGGTTTATATATAGAATAACAGATACCCGGGAGTGAGTTACAGACTGGAATCTAATCGAGGGTTTCGGGGTGGTTTACCTATAAAATAACAGATACCCAGGAGTGAGATACAGACTGGAATCTAATCGAGGGGTTCGGGGTGGTTTATATATAGAATAACAGATTCCCTGGACTGGTTACAGACTGGAATCTAATCGAGGGGTTCAGTGAGGTTTATTTATAGAATAACAAATACCAGGGAGTGAGTTAGAGACCGGAATCTAATCGAGGGGTTCGGGGTGGTTTATATGTAGAATAACAGATACCCAGGAGAGTAACAGACTGGAATCTAATCGAGGGATTCGGGTTGTTTTATATATAGAATAACAGATACCCGGGAGTGAGTTACAGACTGGAATCTAATCGAGGGGTTCGGCTTTTTTTATATATTGAATAACAGACACCCGGGAGTGAGTTACAGACTTGAACCTAATCGAGGGGATTGGGGTGGTTTATATATAGAATAACAGATACCCGGGAGTGAGTTAGAGACTGGAATCTAATTGAGGGGTTCGGGTTGTATTATATATACAATAACAGATACCCGGGAGTGAGTTTCAGACTGGAATCTAATCAAGGGGTTCGGGGTGGTTTATATATAGAATAACTGATACCCGGGAGTGAGTTACAAACTGGAATCTAATCAAGGTGTTTGGGGTGGTTTATATATAGAATAACAGTTACCCGTGAGTGAGTTACAGACTGGAATCTAATCGAGAGGTTCGGGGTAGTTTAAATATAGAATAACAGATAGACTGGAGAGAGTTACCGACTGGAATATAATCGAGGGGTTCGGAGGGGTTTATATATAGAATAATAGATACCCGGGAGTGAGTTACAGACTGGAATCTAATCGAGGGGTTCGGGGTGGTTTATATGTAGAATAACAGATACCCAGGAGAGTAACTGACTGGAATCTAATCGAGGGGTTCGGGGTGTT
>NC_054493.1:2167438-2172438 GCF_017639515.1 Carcharodon carcharias
GGGAAATTCGACTGCGGTGGGAAACGCGGGAATCCCAGATCGCACCCGCTCGGGAGCCCGAATCGAGGCCGGGCTATTCGACTGCATGGGGAAGCGCCGGAACCCCCGATCCCACCCGTTCTGCAGCCCGAAGCAAGGCTGGGCTATTCGACTGCATGGGGAAGCGCGGGCACCCCTATCCCACTCCTGCCCCGCTTGGGAGCACACATCGACGGTAGTGGTGGGGGGTTGGTGGGTTGGGGGGCAGTGGGAGTGGCAGATGGATAACAGTGGGAAGCTGGGGCCGTTGGGTAGCACTGAATGAGAGGCATCATCAACCCCGAGGCAGGACTGCAGCACTGCAGCACTGATGGCGGGCATTGGTAAGCCCGCAGGGGTTGGCAAACCATTGGCATGAGAGACTCAGCGCTGATATAAGTGTGAGGTGCCTCGCTTTGGATCAGCAAAATACAGAGGTCGCTTGGAAAATGGAAGAAGGGTATTATCTAAATGGTGAGAGATTGCAGAGCTCTGAGACACAGAGGGATCTGGGTGTCCTAGTGCATGAATCACAGAAGGTTAGTATGAAGTTTATTATCTAAATGGTGAGAGATTGCAGAGCTCTAAGGTACAGAGGAATCTGGGTGTCCTAGTGCATGAATCACAGAAGGTTAGTGTGAAGTGTATTATCTAAATGGTGAGAGATTGCAGAGCTCTGAGGCACAGAGGGATCTGGGTGTCCTAGTGCATGAATCACAGAAGGTTAGTGTGAAGTGTATTATCTAAATGGTGAGAGATTGCAGAGCTCTGAGGTACAGAGGGATCTGGGTGTCCTAGTGCATGAATCACAGAAGGTTAGTATCAAGTTTATTATCTAAATGGTGAGAGATTGCAGAGCTCTGAGGTACAGAGGGATCTGGGTGTCCTAGTGCATGAATCACAGAAGGTTAGTGTGCAGGTACAGCAGGTCATTAGGAAAGCTAATAGAAAGCTATCATTTATTGTGAGGTGAGTTGAACATAAAAGTAATTACACAGATAGGGAGGGGTGTAGGGGGCTGGAGGAGGTTACAGAGATAGGGAGGGGTGTAGGGGCTGGAGGAGGTTACAGAGATATGGAGGGGTGTAGGGGCTGGAGGAGGTTAAAGAGATAGGGTGGGGTGTAGGGGATGGAGGAGTTTACAGAGATAGTGAGGGGTGTAGAGGCTGGAGGAGGTTACAGAGATAGGGAGGAATGTTGGGGAAGAGGAGGTTACAGAGATAGGGAGGGGTGTAGGGGATAGAGGAGGGTACAGAGATAGGGAGGGGTGTAGGGGCTGGAGGAGGTTACAGAAATAGGGAGGGGTGTGGGGGCTGGAGGAGGTTACAGAGTTAGGGAGGGGTGTGGGGGCTGGAGGAGGTTACAGAGATAGGGAGGGGTGTAGGGGCTGGAGGAGGTTACAGAGATAGGAAGGGTTGTAGGGGCTGGAGGAGGTTACAGAGATAGGGAGGGGTGTAGGGGCTGGAGGAGGTTACAGATATAGGGAGGGCTGTAGGGACTGGAGGAGGTTACAGAGATAGGGAGGGGTGTAGGGGGATAGAGGAGGTTACAGAGATAGGGAGGGGTGTAGGGGCTGGAGGAGGTTACAGAGATAGGGAGGGGTGTAGGGGGCTGGAGGAGGTTACAGAGATAGGGAGGGTTGTAGGGACTGGAGGAGGTTACAGAGATAGGGAGAGGTGTAGGGGGATAGAGGAGGGTACAGAGATAGGGAGGGGTGTAGGGGCTGGAGGAGGTTACAGAGATAGGGATGGGTGTAGGGACTGGAGGAGGTTACAGAGATAGGGAGGGGTGTAGGGGCTGGAGGAGGTTACAGAGATAGGGAGGGGTGTAGGGGCTGGAGGAGGTTACAGAGATGGGGAGGGGGTGCAGGAGGGCTGGAGGAGGTTCCCCCTCGGATGGAGGGAGGGGCTGCCCAATTGGAGAAATGATGGACGATGAAGAGTTGGGGGAGGAATGCGTTGGGTTGGGGGGGGGTTGGATGTCCTCGGAGAGGTTGTTCCACAAGGGGGCGAAACTCTTGCCTCTCGCGGGGTGTGGAATGGCCCTGTCCGGCCTCTGAGCGAGGTGGGGTGGGGGGGGTGCGGGGTGGGGGGGGCGCAATTGACTTGTCTTGTAGGGCGTGAGGGGGCTGGGAGGATGGGTGGCCAAATTGGCTATCATTGCTCCTTGGTGACACCTCCTTACCCACCCCCAACCCCCCTCTCTCTCTCTCCTTCCCCCTTCGCCACCCCCCTTCTCTCTCTCTCTCTCTCTCTCTCTCTCGCCGCAGAAGTACTACATCCTCCTGATCCTGACCGATGGGGTGGTGACGGACATCGGCGAGACCCGCGACGCCATTGTGGAAGCCTCTCGCCTGCCCATGTCGGTCATCGTCGTCGGGGTGGGCAACGCGGACTTCACCGACATGCGGACGCTGGACAGCGACGATGGGATCTTGCTCTCCACCCACGGGCAGTGCGCCGCCCGCGACATCGTGCAGTTCGTCCCCTTCCGGGACTTCAAGAAGGTACAGCGGCCCCGTAGTCTAGGCCCAACTCCTGGGATTGAAGCCCGTAGTCTAGGCCCAACTCCTGGGATTGAAGCCTGTAGTCTAGGCCCAACTCGTGGGATTGGAGCCTGTAATCTAGGCCCAACTCCTGGGATTGGAGCCTGTAGTCTAGGCCCAACTCGTGGGATTGGAGCCTGTAATCTAGGCCCAACTCCTGGGAATGGAGCCCATAATCTAGGCCCAACTCCTGGGACTGGAGCCTGTAGTCTAGGCCCAACTCGTGGGATTGGAGCCTGTAATCTAGGCCCAACTCGTGGGATTGGAGCCTGTAATCTAGGCCCAACTCCTGGGATTGAAGCCTGTAGTCTAGGCCCAACTCGTGGGATTGGAGCCTGTAATCTAGGCCCAACTCCTGGGAATGGAGCCCATAATCTAGGCCCAACTTCTGGGATTGGAGCCCATAAGGTAGGCCCAATTCCTGGGATTGGATCCACTAATCTAGGCCCAATTCCTGGGATTGGAGCCCATAAACTAGGCCCAACTCCTGGGAATGGAGCCCATAATCTAGGCCCAACTCCTGGGATTGGAGTCCATAATCTAGGCCCAACTCCTGGGATTGGAGTCCATAATCTAGGCCCAACTCCTGGGATTTTAGCCCATAATCTAGGTCCAACTCCTGGGATTTGAGCCTATAAATGAGGCCCAATTTGTGGGATTGAGCCCATAATCTAGGCCCAACTCCTGGGATTTGAGCTCATAATCTAGGCCCAACTCCTGGGATTTCAGACCATAATCTAGGCCCAACTCGTGGTATTTGATCCTATAAATAAGGGCCGCCGGTCCTGGAGAGGTTCATGGGACAAAACGGCGAGGCTTCGGGCCTACCTCCTGGGTTTAAATCCTCAGGAGTTGGGGCCTAGTTTCTGGGCTTAATCCCAGGAGCGAGACCTAGTTTACAGGCTGAAACCTCAGGAGTTGGGCCGAGATTTTGGGCTCAAATCCCAGGAGTTGGCCTAGTTATGAACTCAAATCCCAGAAGTTGGGCCTAGATTATGGGCTCAAATCCCAGGAGTTGGACCTAGATTATGGGCGCAAATCCCAGGAGTTGGGCCTAGATTATGGGCTCAAATCCCAGGAGTTGGGCCTAGATTATGGGCTCAAATCCTACGTTTTGGGCCTAGTTTATGAGCTCAAATCGCAGGAGTTCAGCTTAGTTTATAGGCTCAAATCCCCGGATTTGTGCCTAGTTTATGAACTCAAATCCCAGGAGTTGGGCCTAGTTTACGAACTCAAATACCAGGAATTGGGCCTAGAATATGGCCTGAAATCTTAGAGGAGTTTGGGCCTAGTTTATGGTGTTAAACCTCAGGGGTGTGGGCCTAAATTATGGGCTGCAGTCCAGGAGTTGGGCAAAGATTATAGGCTGAAATCCTAGGAGTTGGGCCTAGATTATGGGCTCAAATCCCAGGACTTTGGGCCTAGATTATAGGCTGAACTCCCTGCAGTTGAGTTTAGATTATGGGCTGGACCCCCAGGAGCTGGGCCTAGTTTATGGCTTGTAACGCCTTGGAGCCCATAATCTAGGCCCAACTGCTGGGATTTGAGCCCATAATCTAGGCCCAGGACGTTTGGTTTGAGAATCTGGGGCTGGAAGCAGAGAGAGCACAGAGGGTGGGGTGGGGGTGGTAGAGGGTTAGGGGAAGGAGTATGAATGAGATGAAGGTTGACACGTTTCCCTCCCCGCACCCCCCCCCAACGCTCCTCAATGTTGTCCTTCTGTTTCTAGGCCCCAGCGTCTGCGTTGGCTAAGTGCGTGCTGGCTGAGGTACCCAAGCAAGTGGTGGAGTTCTACGCCAGCCAGGGTGTTGGTCCTGAGCCCCACAAGCAGAGCGACGCACCCGAGGGGAGAGGCGCCGGAGGAGGAGGAGGAGGAGGAGACGGGGAGGAGAGCGGCGGTGGTGCTGGAGATGGAGGCTCTGCCTGAGGGGTCATCGCGGATGTCCGACTTTTCCCCGATGGCCAACTACGCCCCCCATCACCCCACATCACCTCCCCTACCCCACCCCTGTGCCCGCAGATGCCAAGGAAGATGCCGACCTCGCCGACCCCGACGATCCCCCCTCCTGTGTTCCCAACACCCCCCTCTGCTTGCGATAGGCCCGAGAAGCGGCCAACAAGGGGTGGAGTGGGGGAGCTGACCCAGGAAAGGTTGGGAGGGCTTGGGGGGGGGGGTGCCAGGGGCTGGACAGACGGGAGTGGGTGGGGGGGCAATCCCTGGTTTTGGAGGCTCTGCATGCGAATGGGGGGATTTCTGATGTTCCCTCACTTTGTTCGCCTATTAAAGATGGTGGTTTGCAATTCAACCGTTGCTCTGTCTCTGCTCCTTCTCGCTCCTCCCTCTCTACGTGGGTTCCCTCCTCCCCTCCCCCCCTCCCTCGCACCCGCGCAACCACACCCAGCCCCACGACCCCACCTCCGACCTCGAACCCAGTCA